>NC_044381.1:30034366-30335534 GCF_006542625.1 Nomascus leucogenys
GTGGTCTCCATTTAATTCCATGTATAGCAAGTTTTAACACACATTCATTCAGTTGTGAAACACATCCCTTTAGTCCTTGTTACCCTCCAATTTTGTAAGCAGGGGTTTCAGTTGTTCATTTCAATTTTCATTTGTCCATGTTTTTGTGAATGGGAATGGATATAAATCTACTATTTATGATGCTTTGTTACTCAATGTTGAATTTTAGAGTTCTTTAACAAGGTGACCAACATCCAAATTAAAATAATACATTTGCTCTCGGCCTATACTAGTGGTGTTAGTAGTATTTGCTTTATTTGCGAGGTATGCAATCCTAAATCCAGAATAAGTGTCTGTCTCTGTCAGTATTCACTGTTATCCACCTGGAAACCAGATAATGGGCCAGTATAACCCATTTGCCAGCTATGGCTCCTCCCGGATCCTTTCAGTAGCCGACTTATAACTGCCATTCATCTCTGATTTTTCTGCTGAGAAGCAGATCAATTTTTATGTGTATTTCCTGCTCTTGAGGGAGACAATGGGATGCATATATTTTCATACTTTGTTGCATTGCTCGAATGCCTCTATGCCCTCTCATCTTATGTCCCCTAGAGGCCACTTCCAAAAAGAGAATAAAGGCTCCCCTTTGTTGATTGTAGTCCTTTTCTGAATTCAGAAGGGAAGTTCTATAATACATATAGATAAGTTTCACTCCAATAATCTCTCTTCAGGTTAATAAAATGTCTCACTACTCATTCCATGTAGGAGTCCTTTATCTTCCAGTCATATGAGGCCTATATTTTCAGACTATTCCATTAGCTATTGTCTAAGAACTGGCAAAAATTCATATAGTATTGTTATTGTCATTATCTGGTTCTTCTGAAGAGTGAACGTTCTGAATTCTCTCTAGGTCAAATGCTAACAATGACTTGGGAATAGTATTTCATCACTTTTACCACAGTTTACTCATCTATAGGAAGAAAAGTCTTACTAAATGATTTTTGCAGTTTTCTAGCTCTAGACTTCTATAATATTAAGAAAACCCTTGACATATATCTATTCGTATTTACTGTACACAGACCATGGTTTGTGGTGTGTGTGTTGATTGGGGGGGCTATGTTTGTATGTATGTGTTTGTGTCTATGTGTGTATATAAATACTGTTTTTGCTTTTTAAGTAAATTGTTATTTCTGAGAATTCAAGTATTGTACATGAAATGTGACATCTACTAGAAAATTACAGTCACAATCTAAGTGTTAATATCTAAAATATAGCTTAATAGACTTTGCTAAGACACTTAAATTCAATAATGTCCTTACTTCCCAATAATATCCCAAACTATCAATTCTGGATTTTTTTTTCACTTTTTTTGGCCTTAAACATATAGAGTTGCTTTTGTCCCATGGATCTATTTATTTTATTGCTTATCTGTATTTCTTTTCATTTCAAAAAAGCTTGAAAATCGCATGCTGCATAAAATTAATTTTTCAAAAAGAATAAAGCAAACAGTTAATCACAATGCATTTAATTCATAGCTACTATCCATTTTATTTCATTTATAATATCGAGGTCATTTTTAGTAAACATCCTTTGAATTATTAATCTCTTACTTTGAATTAACTTTGGTAGATATATTTTAAACTAGGACGCTCTCACATTTCATAAAGTTTGGTGAACATCTGCCCCCGCTCCTAGAAGTTATGTGGGCAGGAGAGTGTTATTTCATTTGTGAGCCTTAGTTCACCCACAATCTATTCCCAGCACCCCTCTTAATTGGGTCTGTGGGACACTGTCCCCAACGCACCAGGAGTTTCTCCATTCCACAGATCTCTCACTCCAATTTTAAATTTCTTTGGGAAATGGCGAACAATTACAATAACTGTTGCATAACAAATATGTACTGTTCCACCATCTATGGAATCTGACATCTTTTGTTGAACATGACTTTAATTCATAATGCTGACATAAATACTATGAAATAGTACCTGGTTCTTCTAGGAGGGGGATATAATTTATCATTGTAAAGGTAAGTCCTGAATACCATGAAACTGTACCTTTTAAATTTATAATTAAAGCTATTATTACATGTGGATTTATAGTGTGAATATCATTAGGCAATACAGCTATCAATGTGGTATTATTACCAAATATGGCTATGATAATAATATCATTATTATGATCTGCATAGTGCTGGTTAATCCATAAAGCAGTTTCCATATGCTAGCTGAATTTTTTTATCATAACAAACCTGTAAGAAAAGTAGGGCAGGTATTTCTGTAACTATTTAACAAGTGAAAAACAAGTTACATATTAGAAGAAAAAATAACCTCAAAACTAGGATTTTTGTTTCTGAATCCCAAGCACTTTTTAACTAGGCTAACCCCATGCCATTATCTGCTCAAGTGTGAATTAAGTGACGCCTTTATACTTGCAGTGCATAAACCAGTTAATCTCTTTATAAGTTGGCAGCTTATTAGTACTGACAGAAAGAGATATTTTCTGTTTTTTTTTTTTTAACAGATTACTTGCTGCAAATAAACACTTCGTGCATATTAAAGTTCTGAACATTAATCCGTAAATACTGCACAGGGAAATTGCCTAAGAGCCTAGAAATACCCATCTATTATGTGTAGCCACCGTGTTAGGCCATAGGTGTAGAGGAATGGGCAAGACAAGCAAGCTCCTTCCCCATGTCTCGTGTTATCTCACAATACATGAGAGAACCAATTTGAAGAGCTGGGATAAGAAGAAAACCAAGGGTAGCAAGACAGGCTTGGCCTAAGGTGGATTGAAGTGGTGAGATAATTTCTTCCTAGGAGGGGAAGGCTTGGAGCAGATGGCAGAAGAAGCTGTCTAGGTAGCCTAAAATGCATTGTCATTACATTTGTCTGGAAGTCAAAGCCAACAGATTCTCCAGGCCTGGGCTGGAGATCTAGGCGGGATCTGGCACATCATCACCACATTTCCTGGTAAGTCATTATCTTTCTGTTTTCTTCCGTTTGATTTCATGACTGGGCTGCTAGTGTGTTGATATTACTTATCCAATGCATCCTCAAAGCATTTCTGTAGCCTGCTTGAGAGAGAATTTTGACCTATGCTACGAAGTACTGTAGAAAAGTTTCACAGCAAATGGACTGTTCTAAGGCATATGATTCAATCCCACAACCATGAACCTTCTTCCATGATAAGCACTACTAAGTCCTCAAGAATTAATCATTCTCCTTGTACATTTTTAACAGACTAAAGTTTCACCTTTATGAACTCCATTTATTATGTTACTCACTGACTGTTCTCTGTTGTTGACATATGATTTCTATACAGATTTTAATGTTAGAGAAGTAGTGGAAGGAGAATGGGCTTTGGATTTTGCCTTTGCCTGTGCTAGTCATGTGACCTCAGCCAGGTAAGCAAATTTCAAGCACAGGATCTGGCACATAGTAGTCTGCAATAGAAGTTGTTTAAATGATTTTATTTACTTAAATAAACAAAAAGCGTTTTTTTTTTAATAGGTACTTCTAGTCTTAAGCTGAGGAAATATAGATTTAAAATTTCTTTGAGGCTTAATTTTCTCATCTCTAATTTGGAGATTCAACATTCATTTGTGCTTCTCTTAAAAGTTCAGCTGTTCTACTGGTGTTCTTTAAACTGTTTCTGAAGCGAGAATCCCTCTGTCTGGTTTGGCTTCTGACTCCAAGACATTATACACTGTAGAGAAATTTTTCACTTATCATCACATAGCAAACTGAATGTTAGAGTAGGGTTTGAGCCTCTGCAGATATTCTCAACTGTTAGCCCACGTGAGCCCTAAACCTGCAATTTTGGTTAACCTAAAAACTGGTGGTTATGAAAAGATGATGATGGGCTGTGTGTGTGTATGTGTGTACCAGGCAGTAATTGATAATAACCTAATTAATCTAAGCATCTTAATTCCTTGTGTCACATATCTATTCAACACCTCATAAAATCAAATTATATCATGTCAGGTTTGAAAGGTAGCTAAAGTTACAGGGGCTAAGCAGTCACCTTGTGCTGGGTGTTCTTATCTAATAGTCCCTTACATACAAAAGGGAATGCCATTTTTCGTCTTCCTAACTTTTGGGCCCTTCTATATGCCTGCCTCATTAACTTTTCAGATGTGTTTCTGCTGAAACTCCCCTGTCTGAAAAGTAGGTACTGCCATTCTGCTCCTCTAAAACATTAAGTTGCTCTCCCTTCTGGAATACCCATTTCTCTCTTCTCTTCCAAACCTGCCCCATTCCTTCTGTGCTTCCAGATCTGGTATAAGTTTGAAATTCTTTCAGAATGCTCACTTGATTTATTTATTTCTCATTTACCTCCTCCTTCTGAGGTTACTTATAAGATTCACCCTGGTCACATGATATAATTATATTCTTTATCAAATTGTTCCATGTGTAGTTTTCATGTTTTTGTTATTGAATTATGAACTTTTTGATGGCAGACATGTTGTGTCATACTTTTCCCACCCTTACTTTTGTTGGAACAGGACGGTGCTCAAGTTAGGCAATCAGTAATATCATACACATATTATAGCAGTCCAGCAAAAGTTTATCCTGCTGGCAAACACAAAAGAATTAAGCTTTTGGTCATTTTCCAGGCTGTTAAGCCAGTCCATATAATAACACAAGAGAAAATCTATTTAGATCAGAAACATCTGGATACTCTACTAACTCTCTATACGTAAACCAATGTCTTGCTACTCAAAATGTGCACTCATCCCAGTGGTTCAACATACCCTGGGAACTTAATAGACATGAAGAATCACAGGCCTTGCCCCAGACGTGCTAACATAAAATTTACATGTTAACAGTATCCTCAGGTGATTTATATGCATATGAAATTTGGAAAATTGAAATTCCATCAAAGCTAAAAATTTTGGATAGTACTTTGCAAAAACAAGGTAAAATAACTTTTGGTGTTGCCATCCAAAGAGCTGAGCTTTAAGCTTCCCTTTTTAGTTATAGGCCACATTCTGTCTTTTACATTTGTGAAAGGCAAATTAAGGATAATGAGAAGATTCATTTGCTTTTTGTAAAGTGCCGCACACACATACACACAAATATGTTGGACTATTATTACTCTTTTTTCAGGTTTACTTAAATGAATTCTCAAGATTAACTTTGAAGCCATGGAATAAAACAAATAGAGATCATGTATTGTTCTCCAAAGATTCTCCATCATATGCCTGTAGAGCTGGTCTACACCATGATCTTGTCATAGGAAATAACAAAATAGTAAGAGTGGGATGTTAGAATGAGATCAACAACTAACTTTACCTTTGAACAGATGTTAAATTGCAGTGTATGGGGCTCAATTTACTATTATCAAATGTCTTCCCTATAAAAATGCACATTTATCTGACTGGAAAGACATTCAGAGTTTTAGGCAGACAAACAAATGTACATGAACATCTAACCTGCTTTAAAATTCTAAACGTTTCTATTAAACGCTGGGTCAAAATTCCGGTTCTTGTTGAGTTGTCTTTTTTCTTCTTTGCAGCTCTCTCACTGGGCTTGACTAAATGAAGAAGTTAGGTTTGTTGTCTGCAATAGTCTAAGGCTTTTAGAAAACTCAACTTGGGATGTCCTCAACAATAAGAAAAGTTGTATTTGTATTTACTTCTGATCCTAGGTAGATCTTCACATATTAGATACAGGGCATAGAAACTCTAAACGTCCTAGTGGGCTGTATTCTAGGCACAAATACTATTTAAGATAACTCAATGGCAGAGCTTTAAAACAAACAGTCCCTATTTCACCCTAGAGTAATGTTTATCCAAGTTATTTTTTACATTTGTTGCTTGGCTGTGAAAATATTATACATTGGGTCTTCCTTTGGCATCCTGAAAGCTGGGACATGGACAAGATAAACCAGACATTTGTGACAGAATTCATTCTTCTGGGAATCTCTGGTTACCCCAAACTTGAGATCATTTCCTTTGCTCTGATTCTAGTTATGTATGTAATGATTCTAATTGGCAATGGTGTTCTGATCATAGCAGGCATCTTGGATTCTCGTCTTCACATGCCCACGTACTTCTTTCTGGGCAACCTCTCTTTCCTGGATATCTGCTATACAACCTCCTCCATTCCCTCAACATTGGTGAGCTTAATCTCAAAGAAAAGAAACATTTCCTTCTCTGGATGTGCAGTGCAGATGTTCTTTGGGTTTGCAATGGGGTCAACAGAATGTTTCCTCCTTGGCATGATGGCATTTGATCGTTATGTGGCCACCTGTAACCCTCTGAGATACCCCATCATCATGAGCAAGGTGGTGTATGTACTGATGGCTTCTGTATCATGGCTTTCCGGTGGAATCAATTCAATTGTGCAAACATCGCTTACCATGCGATTGCCTTTCTGTGGGAACAATATTATTAATCATTTCTTATGCGAGATCTTAGCTATCCTAAAATTAGCTTGTGCTGATATATCTGTCAATATTGTTACCCTAGCAGTGTCAAATATTGCTTTCCTAGTTCTTCCTCTGCTCGTGATTTTTTTCTCCTATATGTTCATCCTCTACACCATCTTGCAAATGAACTCAGCCACAAGAAGACGCAAGGCATTTTCTACATGCTCAGCTCACCTGACTGTTGTGATCATATTTTATAGTACCATCTTCTTTATGTATGCAAAACCTAAGTCCCAGGACCTCTTTGGGAAAGACAACTTGCAAGCTACAGAGGGGCTTGTTTCCATGTTTTATGGGGTTGTGACCCCCATGTTAAACCCCATAATCCATAGCTTGAGAAATAAAGATGTAAAAGCTGCTATAAAATATTTGCTGAGCAAGAAAGCTATTAACCAGTAAGATCAAAGGGATATATGGGTCTTTTATGTATAATTAGCTTGCCTTAGCCATTTCACAATGTATATATGATATGGTTTGGCTGTGTCCGCACCCAATTCTTGAATTGTAGTTCCTATAGTCCCCATAGGTTGTAGGATTGACCTGGTGGGAGGTAACTGAATCATGGGAGTGGGTTTTTCACATGCTGCTCTCATGATAGTGAATAAATTTCATGAGAACTGATGGTTTCATTAAAAGCACAGTTCCCTTGTACCTGCTTTCTTGCCTTCCACCATGTGAAATGTGCCTTTGCTTCTCCTTCACCACCCACCATGATTGTGAGGCCTTCCAGCCATGTGGAACTGTGAGTCCATTAAACCTGCCTTTCTTTATAAATTACCCAGTCTTGGGTATTTCTTCCTACCAGTATGAAAATGGGCTAATACAGTAAATAGGTAACAGGTAGTGGGGTGCTGTTATAAGGATATCTGAAAATGTGGAAGTGACTTTGGAACTTGGTAACAAGCAGAGGTGGAACAGTTTGGAGAGCTCAGAAAAAGATAAGAAAGTGTGGGAAAGTTTGGAACTTCCTAGAGACTTGCTGAATGGCTTTGACCAAAATGCTGATAGTGATATAGACAATAAAGTTCAGGCTGAAGTGGTCTCAGATGGAGATGAAGAACTTGTTGGGAACTTGAGCAAAGGTGACTCTTGTTATGCTTTAGCAAAGAGACTGGTGGCATTTTGCTTCTGCTCTAGAGATCTGTGGTACTTTGAACTTCAGAGAGATGATTTAGGGTATCTGGCAGAAGAAATTTCTAAGTAGGCAAAGCATTCAAGAGGAAGCAGAGCATAAAAGTTTGGAAAATTTGCAGCCTGACAATGCGATAGAAAAGAAAAACCTATTTTTTGAGGAGAAATTCAAGCCTGCGACAGAAATTTGCATAAGTAACGAGGAGCCAAATGTTAATTGCCAAGACAATGGGGAAAATGTCTCCAGGGCATATCAGAGACCTTCCTGGCAGCCATCATAGGACTGGAGACCTAGGAGGAAAAAATGGTTTCCTGAGCCAGGCTCAGGGCCACCCTGCTGTGTGCATCCTAAAGACTTGTTGCCCTGTGTCCCAGCTACTCTAGCTATGGCTAAAAGGGGCCAGGGTAAAGCTTGGGCCATGGCTTCAGAGGGTGCAAGCCCCAAGCCTTGGCAGCTTCCACATATTGTTGAGCCTGCAGGTGCACAGAAGTCAAGAATGAAGGTTTGGGAACTTCTGCCTAGATTTCAGATTTATGGGAACATCTGGATGTCTGGGCAGAAGTTTGCTGCAGGGGCAGGGCCCCCATGGAGAACCTCTGCTAGGACAGTGCAGAAGGGAAATGTGGGGTTGGAGCCCACACGCAAAGTCCCCACTGGGGCACTGCCTAGTTGAGATGTGAGAAGAGGGCCACTGTCCTCCAGAACTCAGAATGGTAGATCCACCAACATCTTGCACCATGCATCTAGAAAAGCCAGCCTGTAAAAGCAGCTGAGAGGGAGGCTGTACCCTGCAAAGCCACAGTGGTGGAGCTGCCCAAGGCCATGAGAGCCCACCTCTTGCATCAGTGTGACCTGGACATAGAGTCAAAGGAGATCATTTTGGAACTTCAAGGTTTAATGACTACCCTATTGGATTCGGACTTCATGGAGCTTGTAGCCCTTTGTTTTAGTCAATTTCTTCCATTTGGAATGGGTGTATTTACCCAGTGCCTGTATCCCCTTTGTATCTATGAAGTAACTAACTTGCTTTTGGTTTTACAGGCTCATAGGCAGAAGGGACTTGTCTTGTCTCAGATGAGACTTTGGACCATGGACTTTCAAGTTAATGCTGAAATGAGTTAAGACTTTAGGGGACTGTTGGGAAGGCATGATTGGTTTTGAAATGTGAGGACATGAGATTTGGAAGGGGCTGGGGCAGAATGATAGGGTTTGGCTGTGTCCCCACCCAAATCTCATCTTGCTCCTCCTCTGACGTCTGCCATTATTGTGAGGCCTCCACAGCCATGTGGAACTGTGAGTTCATTAAACCTCTTTTTCTTTATAAATTACCCAGTCTTAGGTATTTCTTCATATCAGTATGAAAATGGACTAATACAATACTTGTATTAAAAGATCATCTTGTGTACCATAAATATGTACAATTTTTGTCATTTAAAATTAAAAGAAGCATAGAAATGGCATTATTGTGCAACTATTGAGGACCTTATCTGAGAAAAGCAAAATTATGAGGAGCGATTTTTATTCTTTGCCCTCACTACCTTTGATCATCTAGAATCACTGAGAACAGTAATCCACTGTTACTGAAATTCTAACAGTAAACAGATTCGAATGGGTTCTGACCCAGATCTCATGAAGACAATAAATCCCTTCAGTTATTTTCTCTGGCAATATCCAAAACAATTATATCTGGTGTATTTGTGGCAACACAGTAGAAAACACCAAATAAAAGCTTTGAAAATAGATGGCAGGAGTATAAATTCAAAACTACTTTAGTAGTATCAGGTAGGTTTATTCATGTTTTTAAAACTGTAGTTTCCTTATTTCCAAAAAGGGAGAAAATAAACCCTGCTCCCAGTGTTATTGTAAAGATTCAGTAAGTTGCACAAAATACCTGACATAATGTGCCAAGTTCATTGTAGTTTCCTTTGTAGAGAACGTTGAGATTGACTTTTCCTATGAGTCCCAACTGAAGAACTGAAGTAAGGACTCCAAAGTGAAGACAAAGGATACTAGCTAGCACATCTTATTTGTGTAAGCCACCAATTATTTGGGTCCATATATCTTTCATGAATCTTCCTACCATTGTCAATCACCACACCTGCTTGCTCATTCTCCCACATATTTGTATAAAGAAAACATCTGAATCCTGTGGAAGACTGGAAACACTGTTCTAATCTAAGTCAAGTAAGGTACTGCAAAAAAGCAAGTAAGAAGGTACTGCAAAAAAACCTCTTGAGGTTTTGGGTGCCTGCAAAGGAAGAGAAGCTGACATCTGGCTTGGTGAATGGGGCTTGCTGAGCTTTCCCTCTCTAGGCTGTAGATAACAGAGGAACAGGTCAACAGGTCTAGAAGGGGGCTGGAGGATGAGTATTTTATGCTGAAAATAACCAGAAGTGTTTGGGACATCAACAGGATAAACCAGACATTTTTGAGAGAATTCATTCTCCAAAAAGGCTGAAATTAGTGACTGTTCTAAGTATTTCATTTTACATTCCAGTGAGTTTAAACTCTTCAGTAAACCTATTACAATCCTTTTTGTTTCTTTTTCTGTGGATTTTTCTGACATGGCCAAGCACAGCTTATCCTTGCTACACATCACCAATCGTTTTTACAGCCGGTTTTAGCCTTAATTTCCTATGTAAATTTCCTTTTTCTGTTGGTTTTAGAGCCATGACATGACCCCGTCCTCCTACATGGGGGGTTTATGCCCAGCCAATCCACTTCCTTGGTTTAGGCTTAGATGATCTAGTCACTGAAGTCCTGCTGCACTCCTACTACCCTACCAGGAAGCATGGGCTGTACAATAAACCTCCAGCTGTGGATCCCTCCTTTTACTTAACTTGAATCACACTGGATGCTGGTTTTGGTTCGATTAGGACAAGTGTGTACCATTCTCTGTGGGTGAGGCTTTTTAACTTCTGCCCACTCCCACTGGGATGAGCCCTATGTGTCGTTCTGACCCTAGTTTAGTTTTTTCCCAACTTTGACTTATGGCATTCAGCTTTTAGGAACATGTCTGTATGACAAGGTCCTGCTTCTGTTGTCTCTTAAGCACTTAATTTTTTTTTTTTCCATAAGGGGAAGAGGGCCAGCATCTCATATCTGTGTTTATATCAGATTGAATTATTTATTTATAAAAGTTGATTCAAAAAGTTGGTACAATATTGTTCCAGTTTAGACAAGTTCTATTCATGTTGATGAATGCTCAGAAAATTAAGTTTTAAAACTAATCTGTCCTCCCAGAAAATTGAGAAATCTCAAAAGATTATTACATGTATGACTTTGTGACAAATAATAAATATTTTAGAAAATTTAAAAAATTGTGGAGAAGTATAAAAAAGTAAAAAATGTTATCACTATGCTACCTCCTATAGCCAACAACTGTTAAAATTTTATTATTTTTCTCACTAATTTGGAGTCATAAAATTAATCATTTTTTGTTATGTACCATGAACACCTGGAATTACTATTTGGAAAGTATTTTTTAAATGTGTGTGCAACTTTTTAGGTTTCTACAGAATAAATTTTAGAAAATTAAATTATTATGGGAAGTGATATAAATTTTTAACTTCTCTTGTTAACTTATATCCCCTCCCCTAAATTATATCATGCTTTGTTAATGATACTCTAAGGGCTTCCCCATATTTTTACAGCTCTGGTGTGTGTGTGTGTGTGTGTGTGTGTATGTGTGTGTATGTGTGTGTGTGTATAAATATTTAATTTTGGAAAATTTCAGTTAAAAGAAAAATAATTTTTTAATTAAACCTCATGTGTCACTTATCTTTAATTAGGAGCTCATTGTTTTATTATTATCTGTACTTAGTTATCCCTTTTCTCCAGATTATTTTAAGCAAGTACTGGGAAAAATATCTTTTATTCTGAAATAATTTTAGACTTATAGGAAGTTTCAAGAATCACAAAAGAATTTGCTTCAAGCCTTCACCCAGAATCTTTAGATATTAACATTTTACCACTCTTGTTTTACCATTTCTTTTTCTTTATATATACATGTATGTGTGTATATTATATATATTTATATACAGCTATTTGAGAGTAAGTTGTAGATACTATGTCTCTTTACTCCTTAGTATTTTACTCTGTCTTCTTAGCATCAAAGACATTCTTTTACCATAACCATAACACAATTATCACCATATAGTTACAATACTATTATTGAATTTAATGGTCAGTAAATAATAACTTTTGGCAAAATCTAGCCCACTACCCGTATTTTCATGCCCCCCAAACTAAGAATTATGTCTACATTTTTAAACTGTTGAAAAGAATTTTCAGCCTTTTTGCACTGGTTTCTCCCCATCTTCGTGGATTTATCTACCTTTGGTCTTTGATGTTGGTGACCTTCGGATGGGGTCTCTGAGTGGACGTGCTATTCCTTTCTGTTTGTTAGTTTTCCTTCTAACAGTCAGGCCCCTCTGCTGCAGGTCTGCTGGAGTTTGCTGAAGGTCCACCCCAGACCCTGTTTGCCTGGGTACCACCAGCGGAGGCTGCAGAACAGCAAAGATTGCTGCCTGTCCTTTCCTCTGGAAGCTTTGTCTCAGAGGGGCACCTGCCAGATACTAGCCAGAGCTCTCCTGTATGAGGTGTCTGTCGGCCCCTCCTGGGAGGTGTCTCCCAATCAGGATACATGGGGGTCATGGACCCACTTGAGGAGGCAGTCTGACCCTTAGCTGAGCTCGAACAGTGTGCTGGGAGATCTGCTGCTCTCTTCAGAGCCATCAGGCAGAGACGTTTAAGTCTGCTGAAGCTGCGTCTACAGCTGCCCCTTCTCCCAGGTGCTCTGTCCCAGGGAGATGGGGGTTTTATCTATAGGTCCTTGACTGGGGCTGCTGCCTTTTTTTCAGAGATGCCCTGCCCAGAGAGGAGAAAACTAGAGAGACAGTTGGTCTATAGCGGCCTTGCTGAGCTGCAGTGGGCTCTGCCCAGTTTGAACTTCCCAGCAGCTTTGTTTACACTATGAGGGTAAAACCGCCTACTCAAGCCTCAGCAATGGCAGATGCCCCTCCCCTCACCAAGATGGAGCATCCTAGGTCGATCTCAGACTGCTGCTGCGCTGGCAGCAAGAATTTCAAGCCAGTGGATTTTAGTTTGCTGGGCTCCATGGGTGTGGGACCCGCCGAGCCAGACCACTTGGTTCCCTGGCTTCAGCCCCCTTTCCAGGGGAGTGAACAGTTCTGTCTCGCTGGCATTCCAGGTGCCACAGGGGTCTAGAAAAAAAAAAAACTCCTGCAGCTAGTTCGGTGGGTGCCTGAATGGCCTCCCAGTTTTGTGCTTGAAACCCAGGGCCCTGGTGGCGTAGGCACCAGAGGGAGTCTCCTGGTCTGTGGGTTGCAAAGACTGTGGGAAAAGCACCGTATGTGGGGTGTAGTGCACCGTTCCTCAGGCTCAGTCCCTCACGGCTTCCCTTGGGTAGGGGAGAGAATTCTCTGACCCCTTGTGCTTCCCGGGTGAGACAATGCCCACCCTGCTTCAGCTCGCCCTTGGTGGGCTGCACCCACTGTCCAACCAGTCCCAATGAGATGAACTGGGTGCCTCAGTTGTAAATGCAGAAATCACCTACCTTATGTGTCGATCTCGCTGGGAGCTGCCCGATGGAGCTGTTTCTATTTGGCCATCTCGAAAAGAAAGAACTTGAGCATCCATAAAGTTATTAAAACTTTTTATTTGGAAATAACTATAGAATCAAAGAAAATAATATAGAGAGTATCATGTACCCCTCATCAGCTTCCTTTAATTATGACATTTTGTGTTATGGTAGCATAATATCAAAACCACAAAATTGTCATTGGTTCAATACTATTAACAAGACTGTAGAACTTGTTCAGTTTTCACTATTTTTTACTGTATTCATGTGTCGCTGTGCATGTGTATAGTTCTATGCAATTTTATTCCATGTATAGATTCTTGTAACCACCACCATAATCAAAACATGTGACATATCAATCACTACCAAGGAACTCCCTCTTGCTACCCTGTGATGTTTTACTTTATGTGTCAACTTTGTTAGGCCATGGTACCCAGTTGTTTCATCAAATACCAATCTAGATGGTAATGTGAAGTTAGTTTTAGATGTGATTCACATTTCAATCAATACCTTTTGAGTAAAGCAGATTACCTTATGTAATGTGGGTGGACCTCATTCAATCGGCTGTCAACATTAAAAAACTGAGTTCCCCAGAAAAGAAAGGAATTCTGCCTCCACAGTGTCTTCAGACTTGAGCCTACGACAACTGTTGCCGGAATTTCTTGCCTGCCCTGCAGATCTCAGATATGGCATCCCCAATATTGCATGAGTCAATTCCTTAAAATGAATTTTTTGCTTGCGCTCTCACTCTCTCTCTCTTTTTCTCTCTCTCTCTCTCTCTCTCTCACACACACACACACACACACACACACACACACCTCTGTACAGGGCTGTTAAACTTTCTTGCCTATTAAACTTTCTGCTCCTTATCCCGCACCGTGTGTGAGTCCATGTCATTAATCTGTACGGTATGAGATGACGAACCACGGGTATTTCTCCAGACAATGAAGTTACTTCAGTGATTTTCTAACTCCATCATTTCTTTTACATTTATCCTACTGTTATCTGATGATTCATAGGTTCCTAATAAATGCTCTGGATAGTCAGTGAAGATATTTCACTTTGGTTGCTTGAATGTCTCCCAAGCCTTTGCGAGCTTTGGGAATAGTTGGGCTTGTAGCTTTCTATTAGTTCTTCTTTGCTTGGACACATGAAGTTTCAGCATTCTGCACGTGTGGCTTAGTATTTAGCAACAGCTACAACGGAGCCCTTTTGGTGGTCTCTGGAGCTTTTTCTTTGCCTAGCCTTTTTTACTTCCAGAACTCTTCACTGTAAACTGTAGTTGTCCAGTCTCCTGAATTTTATTCTGATCCTTATTAATCTAGTGAGACTACTGTGATCTTTTTGGGATCCTTTTCCATGAACCAGAGTCTAACAAGTAATCATAAGGTTCTCTTAATTTTAGTTTTCTTTCCCCCAAAGTCACAGTTCTGCTTTGATTGTTCAGTTTTTAAAAACTATTATTTCATTTATTTTGTCCAATTTTCTAATAGTTCATGATCGAGGATAAAACTGGTCCTAGCTAGTTTATTATTGCCAGAAGCAGATGTTCCCTGTAGCTTTTCTGATTGTATCATTTTAATTTTGTTAGAACATATAACATTCATATATTATACTTGCATCCTCATTCCCAGCTTTATTTTCTTAGATCTATAATTAAATTTATTAAATTCTTTCCACTTAGCTTTTTGCCCAAGTTTATCTTTTTTTGTTTGAGTGAGTATTTTCTCATCAACTCCACAAAGGGATTGTGAGTATAGCATTCCTTGGATCTTGCACTTTTAAACATATTTTAATAGCATTGATATTTGAAGGACAATTTGAATGGATAAAATTTTTTGGTATGTGTTTTCTGAGTGTTTTGAAAATGCACTACATTGTATGATTATTTTGAGAAGTCTGATGCTGAATTAAGACTTTTGCCCTTGTAAAGTATTAATCTTTTTAATTTTAAAAACTTGAAGATTTTTTGTTTTTATCTTCAAACCTTAATAGTTTTACTGGGCTATGTCTTAGGATTGATTATGCTGTGTAAATTTTTCTAGGAATCTGGTGAATGCTTTCAGCATTTCTATATTTACAGAAATTTTTTCTAAACTTGTTTTAAATACTAATTCTATTCTATTTTATTTTCTGTCTTAGAGATTCAAATTTTACATACTTGTAAAAGAAACGATATTTCTTCTTTGCCTGTGTTTCATTTCAACTACGTGTGAATAGATTTTCTTGAACTTTGTTTTGTTGATTGCTTTACTGCCTTTATTCAAGGCCCTTATTACATTTCATTTTAATCTATCGTTACCTTGGCTACATTTATTTTAGTCTTCATTTCTAAAATTAGTTTTTTCTTTTGTTTCTTTTCTGAGTTCAATCAAATATCTTTTCATTTCTTCCTGGTGTGTTATTATGTCCCTTTCTTTAAATTTTTGAATTTCTGATTCAATGTGGTTTTAAACTCCCCTGAAGAGCTTAAGGATATATATATATATATATATTTTTTTTTATCAGTTTGTAATGTTGTGTTACCATTTTTATTTAATTCTTGTGTATTTTTACTTTTGATGGGCAGGGGCAGAGATTTCCATCAGCTAAGGGATTTTGATTCTCATTTTCTATTTCATTTTATAGTAGTTTTGAATATAGCCTACTTTAATCTATTCATTTCATTATTTTGGATAGTTTATAACATTTTTAGGCCACAAGTGCCCTCATCTGTCTGTGATGTGCGGTAAAATTTCATTACATGGCTGCTTTGCGTCTTTATAGCATTAGCTTACTAAAGCCAGTTTTACTCTTTGTCCTGAAAGCTCTTTGATTCTCCTCCTCCTGCATTTTTATATTGCCTGGCTACATGAGGAGGAATTGTATGCTTTCTGATATTTTAGTCTTTTTCTTTTGCAGGATCCAAATTTTTCTTTTTTTCTTTCTTTCTTTTTTTTTTTTTAACTTCAAGATCTCCAAAGGTTCCTCTCCCTTCCTTTTCACTTAACTTTTACCCAAGAAGCCATGGCTTTCGAAGATAGCTACCTCAAGTCATACATACCTGTGTTAAGGGCTCTGTCCTTGGTTTTAGATCAATCTTAAGTCTGCCACTTCTGTTGCCTTCTATCTTTCCATGAAAATCTTTGCTCCCTGGGAGCATGAGATGGGTTAGGATTTGGTGTTAAATTTTGTGTTTACAGGTAACTTGAAGTTTAGATATTTTCATATTTCTAGTTATGTCTACTATGTGGGTTTGGAGAGTTTTATTTTTTCTTCTGTTATATTCTGTATTTTTGGAAGATATGTAGGGAGGTGTGGATTTAAGCAGCTGCCATTATCATCAACTACTCATAAGTGTATATGCATTTTTAAAATGTTGACCATTTAATAGATTGAAAGTAACATCTCATTTCTGAATTTGTTAACTTTTATTTGCATAGAAGTGAAATTGAACATGTTTGTATATTCATTTGCTAATCTGTGTCTTAGTTTATAATTTGTATTTATTATTTATCCATTTTCTACTTTAGTTTCAATGGAAATTTGGGCAAAGTAAATACATTAAAAATTCCATTTGCTTTTAAAAATTCTTTATATATTGAAGTTATCATTAGTTCATGTATATAGTAGTTTTTTTAATTTTTAAAGATCTTTGATTGCTTTTCATATTTTGTATTTATAATATTAGCATTATTTTTTCATGATAATTTTTAAGCAACTGCTGCTTATAGAGAAACCATTAATTATTCCATATTTTTATGTTGCTAGGTAACTAACATTTTTACAATTCCAATAGATTTCTTGGTTGATTCTCCTCCATTTTCTTTAAAAAAATTGGATATTAGTATTGATAACTTTCTCTTTTATTCCAATATTTATAACATTAAATTTGTATTTCTATTTGCATGTATTGGATTATCCATAACAATTAATGTTAAATAATAATGGTATTAGAAACTATCCTTGTCTTAAACCTAACTTTCACAGGAATGTGTTTTAAAATGGAGTGTGATATGACTCGTGGTTTGAAATTATATTTCTTTCTTATATTGAAATTTTATTTTATTTATAATTTCAACTTTTATTTTAGACTCAGGGGGTATTGTGGGGGGTACATGTGAGGGTTTGGGGTACGATTGATCCCATCACCCAGGTAGTGAGCATAGTACCCAACAGTTTTTCAACCCTTGTGCCTCTTTTTCCGGCCCCCTTCTATTACTTCCAGTGTCTATTCTTGCCATCTTTATGTCCATGAGTACCCAAAGTTTAGCTCCCACTTATAAGCGAGAACATGTAATATTTGGCTTTCTGTTCCTGCATTATTTTGTTTAGCTTAATGGCCTGCAGCTGCATCCATGTCCCTGCAAATCACATGAGTGCATTCTTTTTTATGGCAGCATAGTATCCCATGACATATATGTACCACATTTTCTTTATCAGTCTCCTAGGGATGGGCACCTAGGTTGACTCCATGTCTTTGCTATTATTAATAGTGCTGCAATGAACATGCGAGTTCACATGTGTCTTTGTGGTAGAATGATTTATTTTCCTTTGGGTATATATGCAGTAATGGGGATTGCTGGGTCAAAGAGTGGTTCTGTTTTAAGTTCTTTAAGAAATCTTCAAACTGCTTTCCACAGTGGCTGAACTAATTTAAGTCCCCACACGAATGTATAAGTGTTCCCTTTTCTCTGCAGCCTTGGCAGCATCTGTTGTTTTCTGACTATAGCCATTCTGGCTGGTGTGGGATTGCATCTCATTGTGGTTTCGATTTGCATTTCTCTGATGTTTAGTGATGTTGAGCATTTTTTATATGTTCATTGGCAACATGTATGTCCTCTTTTGAGAAGTGTCTGTTCATATCTCTTGTCTATTTTTAATGGAGTTATTTGACTTTTTCTTGTAAATTTAAGTTCCTTATAGATTCTGGATATTAGACCTTTGTCAAATGCACAGTTTGCAAATATTTTCTCCCATTCTGTAGGTTGTCTGTTTACTCTATTGATAGTTTTTTTGCTGTGCAGAAGTCTTTAGTTTAATTATGTCCCACTTAATCAATTTTTGTTTTTGTTGCAATTGCTTTCAAGTACTTAGTCATAAATTCTTTTACAAGGCCAATGTCCAGAATGGCGTTTGCTTCAAGGATTCTTATAGTTTGAGGTCCTACATTTTATTTTTTCAAAAATCCTCCATTGCAACAGGATTTTCAAATTAATTAATACACCATTGTATTTATAGCATTTTCTCATTCTAAAAATTACATCTTTATATGTCATTCTACTGCTTGCATTGTTCACAATTTAACACATTTCTATTTTTTTCTTTTTATTTTAAAAGAGCTAACTAAAATTTCGTTTACTGTGAGTTTTTTATGAATTCAACTGAGTTAAATTTTTTGTTTTCTAATATCTGCTTTTGGTTCATTTGACAAATATTTATTTAAAGTACTTTTTAAATCTTTAGCACTGTTGAAGAAACTGGGGATTCAGGATAGTGTAGAAATGGAAAGGTTGGTGTTCTGTTGAGACTTACAGTTTACAAATGGAAACACAAAATATCTAAATAAATAAATAATAGCTGATATAACTTCATACATGTGGTAGTTCCATAAAAAAAACTGAATCAAAGTGTCTTGAGCCAATGCCATTTTAAAATAGAAGCCTTTGTTGTTATTAACTTCTTTTTTACCTTAGTTTGTATACCTTTTATAAAAGAATTAGTTGGCTAATATACATTATATATTATATGTATATTATACATATATTCTCTTTTGTAACTTTTAAATAATTAATTTATTTAAAATTGCTAGTCCAGCAAGGAGATATCTTCAAGTTCAACTGCATGGCATCCTGAGAGATTATTCCTGAAGATGTTTAGAAGGAGGAAGTGTGTACTATGGTACCTGGATTCATACCTCAGCATTTCCCCATCTCTATCAAGAGAATACAGGAATGCCAACCCCCAACTCCATGCAGTCTAAAATCTGTGTATAACTTTTGACTTTCCCAAAACTTAACTACTAGTAGCCTACAGTTGATTGGAAGCCTTACTGATAACATAAATACTTGACTAACATATATTTTGTATGTTATATGGATGCTAGACTACATTTCTACAATAAGTTAAGCTAGAGAAAAGAAAATGTTTTTAAGAAAATCATAAGGTAAATAAAATGTTATTGAGATAATCATAAGGTAAAGAAAATATATTTAGTATTTATTAAGTGGAAATGGATCATCATAAAAGTCTTCATCCTCATGTTTTTCATATTGAGCAGGCTGAGGAAAAGGAGGAAGAGGAAAGGTTGGTCTTGCTGTTTGAGGGGTGGTAGAGGTGGAAGAAAATCCATGCGTAAGTGGACCTGTGTAATTCAAACCCATGTTCAAGGGTCAACTATTGCGAATCCTCGAGGGCTAAGGTGGGCATTGATTATGATTTGTGTTTTAATTTAAGTTATCCCTAAATCTGCCCTGTCATTGTAAGAAAACCACAGTTGCCTGTACTCTGAAGAGAGGTCACACACAAGGATTTGCAGGTTTAGTCCAACCCCAGAACCTTTTGAAGAACCTGGGCTCCACAGTTTTTCCAGCAGAGCTGCTTTTTAGTGAAGCTGAGAGGGAAACATGAGTTCAAGGACATTCAGCTGATTGTGAGAATTAGAATAACATAATGGTTAAGTGAAAGGGTCTGTGTCGAATTGGTTGGATTCCAGCTCCGCCACATACCTGATTTGTAAACAGCCTAAGCCATTTAATCTCTTTTTACTCAGGTTGTTCATTTGGAAAGTGGAAGTGACAATATGGTTGATGAAATGGAATAAAATATTACCAATACCAACTCTAGCATCATTGCTTGTATTAAATTACTGCATGTAAAGAATTTTTTAAAAGAGTGTCTAGAGCGCAGTAATAACTCAATAAGCATTCTGGATTTTTACTATTTGTTATTATTACTTTTAGTATTATCACTGCAGCCAGGACCCTGTTCAATGTGTATTTCAGTTGTTCTTTCCTTAAGTTGCTAACACCTTGTAAGTAAATCATTCTCCCCTGTAAGCTCCTGCTAGCCTTCATTTCTGTGGCATTCAAAGCCTTGCCTTTGTTTCCTGATTAATTTTTTTCCATACTATATAGCCATCTTTCTCATTATAATGCAATTATTTGTGGTGGGACCATGTTTCTTTGGTGATATGGAAGCCACTCTGTATTGATTTGCTTCTGTGATAGTTGAGAGCCAATTGTAGCTGTTTAGGTAATCAGGTCGACCTCGATCCTAAAAAGCACTATTAGAGGAATTGTCAGTTCATCCCCATCTCTCTTGTGCAGGCTCCAATCTTTGAAAATACTGCAGTGGTCTTTGGGGAAAAAAATAAGTTGCAAAGTGAAGCTGAAGTAAGACTCAAGACAATTGAGAGACAGTGTCAAATAATGAAAGGGTGATGATATTAAAGTCACAGGTGGAGTTTTAGGAATCATTGTGCCACTAGCTGCCTGAGGGTCTAGGCCAGACTGCATCACTTTTTTGGACTTTAATTTTTTATTAGTATAAAATAATCTACCATTTAATGAGAAATGATGGATAAACAAAATATGATGCAATTTATAATCTCAACAAGATATTACTTTGACTTACCATTACATGGATTTAGAATTACCGTAGTTTAGATCATATCTCCAAAGATAGTTCTGCTAAGTCAGACATTTTCTTTTTTTTTTTTTTTTTTTTTTTGAGATGGAGTCTCGCTCTGTCACCCAGGCTGGAGTGCAGTGGTGCGATCTCGGCTCACTGCAACCTCTGCCTCCCTGGTTCAAGCGATTCTTCTGCCTCAGCCTCCCGAGTAGCTGGGACTACAGGCATGCACCACCACACTTGGCTAATTTTTGTATTTTTAGTAGAGACAGGGTTTCACCATATTGGCTGGTCTCAAACTCCTGACCTCGTGATCCGCCCACCTCGGCCTCCCAAAGTGCTGGGATTACAGGCGTGAGCCAGCGCACCCAGCCGACATTTTCTTAATGTAGATTTGGTGACTCATGACTGCACATATTACATTAATTATATATATATATATATATTTTTTTTTTTTTGAAAGAGAGTCTCGCTCTGTCACCCAGGCTGGAGTGCAGTGGCGTGATCTCGGCTCACTGCAAGCTACTCCTCCTGGGTTCATGCCATTCTCCTGCCTCAGCCTCCTGAGTAGCTGGGACTACAGGGGCCCGCCACCACGCCAGGCTAATTTTTTTTGTGTGTATTTTTAGTAGAGATGGGGTTTCACCATGTTAGCCAGGATGGTCTTGATCTCCTGACCTTGTGATCCGCCCCCCTCATTAATGATATTTCATAGTCACAATTAGACATCCATCTAGGAAAATATATTTGTACTAAATGTGATTACTAATGTGAGCAAGGGCAGCAGGGTTGATCAGATCATTTTACCTTTTGTTGGAGACTCTTCATGATATTTCAAATTTGAGATGTAATTTTGGTGGACTTAAACACTTCAGAAAAATAACCCTTTCATTAGCAATCTTTTGCACCATCCACAACTAACAATGTATCCAGGTTTGTTCGCATGTCATTTGATGGCATTTAATCACAGGCATAGGCAGTGAGAAGTCATTCTGGTGGCACTGACTAGTAGATCCTGTGTGCCCTTGTCAGGGCCTTGTGCATACACCCTGCTCTCCAGCTCAGCTCTGGGAAAAGCAGGGTGTGCTAGCTTTGTCTGACCATGGATAGAAGATTAGAAATAAGCGTAACAGTAGTTTGAAATAGCTCATGTCAGTGACTTGGCCTATCATACTGGCCTGTGTACAATTTCCTTGGTCATTCTACCATGCTTATCCCCTCACAGTCACAATGTAGTGACCACATTCAAGGCAGATGCTGCCTGTAGGCCCCTTTGTTGTATTAAAAGCAAAACCCTTCCCAGAGCCCCTAGTAAACTTACACTTATGTCTTATTGACAGGAACTATTTTCATGAGCACCCCAGCTGCAAGTGAGGCTTAAAAACATAATAGTAAGCCTTTCTGACCTTTAGAGTAAAAGTGCCAAGGGAGAAGGAAGTCAGTAGCGGGTGTTAAGTATCACAGAAATGGATTCAAGAAAGATCCCTAAGTCAAAATTATGTAGGGCAGAGGATGTGTTCAGTCATTATCCTGCATGGAAAAAGCAGTCAAGAAACCTGAGTCCCCTGGACCATCAGCCACATGTTATCTCCCTCCTTTGGGTGAGGAGGAGCTAGAATAGATCGAGTTTGACTTGGTAGAAAGTATAAACTGCTCTGTATTTATTAACAAAGAAAAAAGGAGAGAAGATCCAAGTAATCACAAACAGAAATGACAAAGATGACATTATAACTGTTGTGACAGAAATGCAATAGATCCTCAGAGATTATCCTGAACACCTCTATGCATACAAACTAGAAAATCTAGAGGAAATGGGTAAATTCCTGGAAGCATACAATCCCCCAAGATTGAATCAGGAAGAAATTGAAACCCTAAACAATCCAATATTGAGTTCCAAAATTGAATTGGGAACCAAATACTTACCAATCAAAAAAAGCCCTGGACAAGATGGATTTACAGTTGCATTTTACCAGAAGTACAAAGAAGAGCTGGTACCAATTGTACTAAAACTATTTTCAAAAAATCAAGGAAGGACTCCTCCCTAACTAATTCTATGAAGCCAGCATCACCCTGGTAACAAAACCTGGCAAAGACACAATGCAAAAAGAAAACTACAGGCCAATATTATTGAGGAGCAAAGATGCAAAAAATCATCAACAAAATACTAGCAAATTGAATCCAGCGTATATCAAAAAGTTAATTCACCACAATCAAATAGGCTTCGTTCCTGGGATGCAAGGTTGTTTCAACATATGCAAATCAATAAATGTGATTCACCACATGAACACAATTAAAAACAAAAACCATATGATCATCTCAATAGATGTAGACAAAGCCTTGGATAAAATCCAACATCTCTTCATGATAAACACCCTCAACAAACTATGCATCCAAAGGGACATACCTCAAAATAATAACCTTCTATGACAAACCCACAGCCAACATCATACTGAATGGGCAAAAGCTGGAAGCATTCCCCTTGAGAACTGAAAAAAGATAGTGATGCTTACTGTGACCACTCCCATTCAAGACAGTACTGAAAGTCTTAGCCAGAGCAATCAGAGAAGAGAAAGAAATGAAAGACATCCAAATAGTAAAAGAAGTCAAAATATCTCTCTTTGTTAACTATATGACTCTATAACTAGAAAACCCTAAAGATTTGCTCAAAGGGTCCTGGAACTAATAAACAACTTCAGTAAGGTTTCAGATTACAAAATCAATGTACAAAAATTAGTAGCATGTCTATACATCAATAACATTCAAGTCAAAAGGTAAATCAAGAACACAGTCCCATTTATAATAGCCACAGAAAAATAAAATACCTAGGAATACATCTAACCAAGGAGATGAAAGATCTCTGCAAGGAGAACTATAAAACACTGCTGAATGAAATCACAGATGATACAAACAAATGGAAAAACATTTTATGCTCATGGATTAGAAGAATCAATATCGAAAACGGCCATACTGCCCAAAGCAATCTACAGATTCAATGCTATTTCTATCAAACTTCCAACGTCATTTTTCATGGAATTGGAAAAATTACGATAAAATTCATATGGAACCAAAAAAGAGCCTGAATACTCAAGGCAATCTTAAGCAAAAAGAACAAAGCTGGAGTCATCACATTACCCAACTCTAAAAACTGTACAATAAGGCCACCATAACTAAAACAGCTTGGTACTGGTACATAAACAGACACATAGACCGATGGAACAGAATAGAGAATCCAGAAATGGAGCCACAGACCTACAGCCATCTAATCTTTACAAAGTTGACAAAAATAAACAATGAAGGAAGGACTCCCCATTCAATAAATGGTACTCGGATAGGTGGTGAGCTACATGCAGAAGAATGAAACTGGACTCCTACTTTTCACCATACACAAAAATTTACTCAAGATGGATTAAAGATTTAAATGTAAGACCTCAAACTGTAAGAATTCTTGAATAAAACCTAGAAAACACCATTCTGGACATTGGCCTTGGGAAATAATTTATGACCAAGTCCTCAAAAACAATTGCAACAAAAGAAAAATTGATTAAATGGGATCTAATTAAACTAAAGATCTGCACAGCAAAAGAAAGTATCAACAGAGTAAACAGACAACTTACAAAATGGGAGGAAATATTTGGAAACTATGCAGTTGACAAAGGTCTAATATCTAGAATCTATAAGGAACTTAATTCAACAAGCAAAAACCAAATAACCCCATTAAGGAGTAAGGAAAAGACATGAACAGGCACTTCTCAAAAGAAGACATACACGTGGCCAACAAAGATATGAAAAAATGCTCAACATCACTAATCATAAGAGAAGTGTAAATCAAAATCACAATGAAATACCATCTTGTACCAGTTAGAATAGCTATTATTAAAAAGCCAAAGAACAGGAGATGTTGGCAAGGCTGCAGAGAAATGGAAATGCTTAGAAAGGGAATGCTTATACATTCTTGGTGGGAATGTAAATTGGTTCACCCATTGTGAAAAGCAGTTTGGAGATTTCTTAAAGAACTTAGAATTACCATTTCACTCACCAATCCCATTACTGGGTATATATCCAAAAGAAAATAAGTCATTCTACTAAAAAGATGCATGCACTCATATGTTCATCACAGGACTATTCACAGTAGCAAAGACATGGAATCATCCTAGGTGCCCATCCTAGGTTCCCATGGTGGATTACATAAAGAAAACGTGGTACATATATACCATGGAATACTAGGCAGTCATAAAAAAGAACACAATCATGCCTTTTGTAGCAACATGGATGCAGCTATAAGCCACTGTCCTAAGCCATTTAACGCAGGAACAGAAAACATAGTACCACATGTTCTCACTTATAAGCGAGAGCTAAAAATTGGGTACTTACGGCAACAATAGACATGGGGGAGTGAGGTATGGGTGCAAGGGATGAAAAACTAACTGTTGGGTACTATGTTCATTATCTGGATGACAGGATCATTTGTATCCCAAACCTCAGCATCATGCAGTATACTCATGTAACAAACCTGCATATGTACTAATTGAATCCAAGATAAAATTTGAAATGAAAAAAATAAAAATAATAAGTCATCCCACTTTGTGTACCTAGAGAAAAATATCACATTGTATCCCATAAATATATACAATTATTATTTATCAATCAATGATAATATTTTTAAAACGTTGTAGTGGTGGGGGCTGTGTATCATGGAATAATGAAGATGTAATCAGGACACAGTTCAGGATTACATATATAGTTCCATCCTTGGGAGGAGAGCAACGAAAACATACTTGGGTTATATAGAAGTTAACTCCATCTTGGCTTTGTTTGGACAAGATGACTCTTGCAGAAGTACCTGAAATCTGAGGACTTTTTCTAGGCTTGTGGGGATCCAACCAGGTCGATAAGGCCCTTTCGTTGTTTGCTTCTGGACAGCTTATTGGCTTGTCCTACACTGCAATTCCTAATTTATTTCATTGCATCCCTTAAAAACACAGATAAATAAAGACTTTGAAGAAGATATTGTGCCTAATACATGCCCACTGGAGCTGATGAAACATAAAACTTTAAATTCAATATAATTTTTATAGGTTTTTTCTACCCATATAAACAAATAAGATGAATTATTGTGTGCTCAATGTTTGTGATTACCTGGAATTAGTTTTTTTTTCTAAAATTGGTGTAGAAACTGAGTGGTTAACAGTTTCAACATCCCTTCCTCCTCTTCAGCCAAATAGCAGCATCATGCTGTGGTCACTACTGCCTGATCCTGAAATGTTTAAGTAAGGATGGAAATAAAAATAACTGTGTAGCTTTGATTTTTAATAAAAATTTCCAGTACCTACCTTTGTAGAGATTCTGAATTAATAGAACTGGGAATCTGATACTTGAGTAAGAAAAGTGTTCTGATGTGTGCTAACAGCACTTGGATTAAGATCACCAGCACACTTCCTACTCATTGAATTCTTTCCTTCTACATGGTTCCATTCCTAATCCATTCATCTACAATTGAGTAATCTCTTGCAAGCTCTGTCTTGCTCAGGCTGGGACCTCTTGTAATAATTATCTGTAATTGCATCATGTTCCCTACACCTAAGGCTTAGGAAGGTTATATGTATGCAGCAAGAGGTACCTTCTCCCTAGGATAAAGCCATCACACACACAAATCCAAGGAAACTTTTCTGATAAAGAACTAATGTGTGCACATTGGCCTCAATATTCTATAGCTCCAGAGAGGGTGGAAAAGACAAGGAAAAGTACATCAATATGTAACATTGGTAAAATTATCATTTATGTAATTTTGCTCACATATATTAGATATATTTATGAATCTGTTTCTACAACATGTATCTGCATTAATATATTATTTATCTTGCAATGTAATTTCACTCCTCAGCTTTAATTAACTGGTCAATTCAGCATGCTTTAAGAAAAATAATAACATGATAGGTGTGTGTTGATGAATTCACTGAGACAATCAAAGTACAATATAAGTATATTCTAATCTTATATCCATAGATACTTCAGGATGTCCCAGTTGTACCTCTATTCCACCTCATACATAGGATTACAATAGTGCCAACCCTTGTTATAATATATTTGCACACATACAGATATTTACTCATCCCCCACATATACATTCCAAATAAACAAAATCACTCGGCCGGGCGTGGTGGCTCACGCCTGTAATCCCAGCACTTTGGGAGGCCAAGTCGGGCGGATCACAAGGTCAGGAGATTGAGACCATCCTGGCTAACAAGGTGAAACCCTGTCTCTACTAAAAATACAAAAATTAGCTGGGCGTGGTGGCGGGCGCCTGTTGTCCCAGCTACTCAGGAGGCTGAGGCAGGAGAATGGCGTGAACCCGGGAGGTGGAGCTTGCAGTGAGCCGAGACTGCGCCACTGCACTCCAGCCTGGGTGACATAGGAGACTCTGTCTCAAAAAACAAAACAAAACAAAACAAAAAAACCCCAAATCACTCATATTTCAGTACGTTCAAAGCCATGGTTTTTCCACTTTAACATGTTGGAAACTAGGAAGAGTTCCAAAATTGATGCTGTTTTGGTTTTACAAATTATTAGGGGTGTGTGTGTGTGTGTGTGTGTGTGTGTGTGCATGTGTGTATACTTTGAGTTGTATCCACACTAATTAAAAAATATATATTTCTTTTTAAATCGAGGGGAAATTGTGAATCATTTGGAGTAAATTATTTCAAAATTTACTAGGCTCAAAATTTTACAGTTTTGGAACATTTATTGTTATTATGCTTATGTCACAGCTGGACACTGAGATGCTATAGAAAGTAAATATGAAACAATAGGCAATTATCTAATTTTAATGTTATATTAATATTCAATAAATGCTAATTGCTTTCTTGGAAACTTATTCTTCATAAATGATTTGTTAATATGAAAAGTTTTACTTATAAGACAAATCAGAATAGAGGACATAATAGTAAACTTCTATTGAAAATAAGTATTTTCCAGGGTTGGTTTAAGTAAACTATTATGCAGTTTTCTGGGTAATGTTGATTATCTATATGAGTGTGATTGTTACTTGAGGATGGAAATGAAGGCAGTATTAAAAGGATTTCTAATCAGCAATTTTTTCAAGGCCACTTTCACCTCTTTGTTCCATAGACTGTAGATGATAAGATTCAACATGGGGGTTAGTCCAGCATACACCAAAGCCATAAATTTATCTATTTCCTGTGAATCTACAGCGGAGGGCTTCAGGTACATGGAGAGAGCCATCCCATAGAACAAAACTACCACCATCAGGTGGGCTGTGCACGTCGAAAAGGCTTTACTTCGGCCTTCCACTGAGCCGATTCTCAGGATACTGGCAAGGATAAATGCATAAGAGATACAAATGAGTAGCATTGGCATGGGGAGAAGAAGTACACTGATCACCAGCATGATTAACTGCACCAGGGAGGTGTCCACACAAACCATTTCAAGACAGCCAGAATTTCACAAGTGAAATGATTGATGATAGTATTAGCACAGAGAGACAGTGGCAGCACAGACATCATTTCCACCGGGGCAGTGAGACAGCCTGTCATCCAGGAGCCAGCTGCAATCTGCACACAGGTTCTCCTATTCATGATGATAGGGTATCTCAGGGGGTTGCAGATGGCCACATATCGGTCATATGCCATCATGGACAGGAGCACACACTCTGTGGAGCCCATGGCGAGGGAGAGGTACATCTGAGTGGCACACCCTGAGGATGAAATAGTGTTTCTCCCTGAAACAAAGTTTGCCAGCATTGGAGTGAGCGCAGAAGAGGTGTACTAGATGTCCAGAAAGGAGAGATTGCTGAGGAAGAGGTACATAGGGGTGTGCAGGTGGGAATCTAGAATGGTGATGGAGATCAGAATAATGTTGCCCAGCAAGGTGATCAGGTACATCAGCAAGCACACCGCAAATATGATGACCTGAACTTTGGAGTAGTGAGAAAATCCCAGGAAGAAAAATACTTTTACAGATGTCCAATTTGCCGGGAACATATTTTTATGTTATGTTCATCTGTACGTATGCATAGAAGGATTAACGTCACACATATATAAAACATAACCCCCTCCTTCACATATCTGGCATGTTTTATTTATATGAACTTGTGTTCTGTTCTTAGATGGTTCTCTAGGTTAGTGATAGTAATAGATATTTGAAGAAATATGTCACTAATAAGAAAAATTTAAGGAGGAAGTCAACAGATACATCCTTAAAATGTTACTTCTGCTGTAAGATTTTCTTTTGGCAATGTGAGGGTAGGAGGATGGTGTATTTAATCAGTATCACAAAAGAATGAGAAAAGAAACAATATTTTGCATTCTTTCTTTTTCCAAAACCACATTTTAACTGCTCTATTTACCTCTGTATCATTGGAATGATTTTCTTCCTCTGATTTGGTAATAATCTTCTTAGGAACTGTTTGGATTTCCAAGTTCACAGTTTCTTCTGCCGTTCCTAGAGATATATCCAAAATAATTTGGAAATCTCAGGGAATAAAGGCAAAAAAAGGTATAGATTTCTGCAGCCATAATTAACTTTGGACACTTAGACACAAGCCCAGAGTTTCCTTCTCAAACTCAGGAAAATGGTGACATGTGACTCATGCTGGGAGACACATGGCAGATACTTCTTTCATCTTGCTATTGTTGTCCTGATGTTTGCGCTGCAGAAACATCCTCCAAAGAACCAGCCATTGGCAGTGTAGGGCACTTAAACCTATTTGTTGCTTTTGAAAAGTCTCCAATTCATGCAGCAAATTAAAGTTAATCATCTATTTATACAGTATTACAAATTCTAAAACTCCAGGGACAGTGTCCCATAAATCCAATTATAGTCAGCAGCTTGTCTTGTCTAATTGTAGGGTTATTCAAACAATACATAAACATGTTTCCTATCTACGCTTTCTTTGGGAAGGGGAACTTTACTCTTCTCCCAATAGTGTTATGGAGTCAGGCTCGTTAATTTAAATGAAGTTAAATAATGGATAATGTTGGTAGTTTGTCCTTCAGATTGTAGGAGAGTTTTATAAGATGAATGAGATCAAGTTGTACTTGATATGGAGCCCAGCAAAGACAGGGGAATGAGTGCTTAAGTAGCTTTTCTATTATTCAACATGGCTTACAGAGAAGGCCATTGAGGGCAGATATTTCTTGTAGCACATAAAGGTCCATTTGCTTTCAGAAACAATTTTTCTTTTGGGAAGTGAGCTTCACCATCTAAAGGCATCTTTACCCTTTAGAAGTCCACTGACGGTTCTACCTATTTGAGTGATGCTTTATAATCCCTGTTTACAACTTGTCTGTTTTCCAAGTGAGAGATGAATGCTTAACAGTGTATGGTGGCATGGGGAATGCGTACTGTCAATGTCATCACTGTACAATTGTGATTGTATAACTTGCTTCTTAGTAGCAGATTGTAATCATGGCCATTACTGAATTGTTTTATATCACATCAAATATTCTTCATCCTCAGAGAAGTTCATAAATTTGAATGATTGCCAAGATTTTTTGAAGCACAGTAAAAATAAATCTCTTCGCTAGTTAGTATTTGCAATCAGAATGCATCTTTTAGTCTGTCATGTACTCACTCCAACAGAGATAGAACTTTCATGGCCTTAGGATCATGCATATGGTTCCCTTCTTTAACTATAGGAAAGCTTGGTGCACAGGAAAGACTAGGAACTTTGTACAATAAACACTTCCCACTTTACCACTTCATTTTTGTCACCTAGAGCAAGTTGATGATCCTCACTGAGATTCAGATTATTTATAAAAGGGCAATGACAATATTTCTTTATCAGAGTTGTTTTGAGGAATAAAGATATTTCCTGTAAAGCAACTAAGACTGTAATTGATGTATAGTAGGTAATTAATAAATGTTAGATTTTTCTCCCTTCTGTGGTTTTTGACATGCTTCTTCAATCATCTTTTTTCCTTGTATTTATTCTCCCTTTTCATTATTTCCCTCTTTGACTATGGCAATGCCCTTCCTTTGCTTTTCTCATTTAGACAATATTTGCTGCAACTGCAATACGAATGGTTAAAGCAAAAGAGAGAAAAGAAATGGACTAACATCTGGCCCCGGAATCCACTTTTCCTCTGAATTTGTTTATCTGATACTCCTTCTGACTTACCTGTCTGGTTCCTATAGACCAAAGCTTGTGAGGCTCAAAGTGAATCATTTAGGTTGACTTGATTGTGCTTGGGGGGAAGGGTTAGAAGAGTACATTATTGGCTGGGTGCAGTGGCTTATGCCTGTAATCCCAGCACTTTGGGAGGCCAAGGCAGGAGGATCATGAGGTCAAGAGATTGAGACCATCCTGGCCAAAATGGTGAAACCCCGTCTCTACTAAAAATACAAAAATTAGCTGGGCATGGTGGCACATGCCTGTAGTCCCAGCTACTAGGAGGCCGAGACAGAAGAAAGAAGAATTGCTTGAACCTGGGAGGCGGAGGTTGCAGTGAGCTGAGATTACGCCACTGCCCTCCAGCCTGGCGAAAGAACGAGACTCCATCTCAAAAAAAAAAAAAAAAAAAAAAAAAAAAAGAACAGTACATTATTTTAGGGCTACCCACAAAAAGATCATGTGGATGCAATGAATAAGTCTCAGAAAGATTGCCAATCTTATTTCCCACTAGTTATGCAGCAACAGACTACATTTCTGCTTTGGAGATACTTCAGAAAATGCTGAAAAGAAGAAATACTGAACCTCCATGGAATTTTCTCTCTGATGGTAAATTATTCTACTATAAAGACACATGCACACATATGTTTATTGCAGCACTGTTCACAATAGCAAAGACTTGGAACTAACCCAAATGCCCATCAATGATAGACTGGATAAAGAAAATGTTGCACAGATACACCATGGAATACTATACAGCCATAAAAAAGAATGAGTTCATGTCCTTTGCAGGGACATGGATGAAGCTGGAAGCTATCATCCTCAGCAAACTAACACGATAATAGAAAACCAAACACTGCATGTTCTCATTCATAAGTGGGAGTTGAACAATGAGAACACATGGACACAGGGAGGGGAACATGACACACTGGGGCCTGTTGAGGGGTCGGAGGCAGGGGGAGGGAGAGCATTAGGACAAATACCTAATGCATGCGGGGCTTAAAACCTAGATGATGGGTTGATCGGTGCAGCAAACCACCATGGCACATGTATACCTATGTTAACAAACCTGAACATTCTGCACATGTATCCTGGAACTTAAAGTAAAATAAAAATTAAAAAAAAAAAGAAAATCAACTGACTATATATCCCACGGATTTCTTTCTGAATTCTTTTATTCTGTTCTACTGATCTATTTGTTTTTCTTTATGCCAATACCACAGTAGCTAGATTATTATAGGTTTATAATAAGTTTATAATGAGGTAGTGTAAATCCTCCAACTTTATTCTTCTTTTTCAATGTTGTTTTGGGTATACTAGGTCCTTTTCTTTTCCTATTAGCTTTAGAATTGTCAGTTTCTCCAAAACCTCTTCCTAGATTTTGAGTGGTATGGCAGTAATTTGTAGATCAATCTTGGGAGAATTGATATCTTAATAATATTGATTCTGCTGATTCATGAACCATGTATCTCTCATTTCTATAGGTCTTTAAATTCTGTCTGCAATGTTCTGTATCTTTCAGTATAAAAGCTTTACAGATCTGCCAGGCGCGGTGGCTCAAGCCTGTAATCCCATCACTTTGGGAGGCTGAGGCGGGTGGATCATTTGAGGTCAGGAGTTCCAGACCAGCCTGGCCAACATGGTGAGACCCCATCTTGACTAAAAATGCAAAAATTAGCTGGGTGTGGTGGCATGCTCCTGTAATCCCTGCTATTCGGGAGTCTGAGGCAGGAGAATCGCTTGAACCCAGGAGATAGTTTGGAGTGAGCCAAGATGGCACCACTGCACTCCAGCCTGGGTGATGGAGTGAGACTCTGTCTCAAAAAAAAAAAAAGTTAATTTTCCCTGTTATTTTATGTTTTAAAATATGTGGTATTTTTCAAATACATATGTATTTTAATTTCTTTTTGTTGGTAAATAGAAATGCAACTGATGTGTATATGGTGACATATCCTGATAGCTTGATAAATTGTTTTATTAATTTTATTATTTATTGTGTGGATTCCTTGGAAATTTTTGTCACTGTTCACATACGCAATCTGGTTGTCTGTAAATCGGGACACTTTTCTTCTTTCTTTCCAGCTGTAACCCTTTTAGTTATTTCTCTTGTCTTATTGTTCTGGCTAAGACAGTCAATACAGTGCTACACACAAGTGGTGATAATGGACATTCTTGCCTTGTTCTTGATCTTAGAAGGAGAACATTCAGTCTTTTAATTGACTTTTTTTCTGGCTGTTTCACCTTGGACATATCTCCACATTCAGCCTCCTTTGTCTTGTGCTTAATTGGAGAGAATTGAAATAGATCATCTTTCATAACCTTTTCAAATATAATATTTCAAAACTCTGATATTCACTTGTATAAGCATCCTTCAGGCTATGTAATGATTCCTGCAGAGCTACAGTGAGTGCATTGATACTACAAATTTATGTGTATGTGTACATCTATAAAATACAAAATTAAATATCTATTACATATAATCATATATCTCTCTCTCTTTATATTTTTTCTTGGACTAGATCTCTATTAATCACCTATGAATATCAGTTAAAACTAAAGTGTAGACACTGGAGCGCAAGAATGAAAAATAACTAGACTAAGGGGTAGATAATTCCATGCTAGCAGAATAAGGAATCAAATCAATGTGAAAAAATAATAGGAGGTGATTCAGATTTGAAACTGTGAAGATCCAACATTGAATTGGAAGAGCAGAGGAGAAGCAAGAAAGTATTTGGAAGCATGGGCTGGCTGTCCAGTCAAAGAAGAACTAGGAAGGATAAAGCCACTTACCTGGAGTGGTGGGGAAGAGGCTAGATCTAAATATTTATCCATATGTCGTCTTGTTTTTTTCAGCATTAAGGGCTCTGAGAATGCCTAGCTTGTCTAAAAGAGGGAGGTTGGTATGATATGGTGGTTCAGAGAGGAACTAGGAATAGGCCTAATAATATGCTTGAAAGCTAAACCAATTGAGATTTTTTTTTTTTAACAATACCATGCTGCTGCTCTATGCTCCCTCTCTGGTTGTGACATGACAAATTGAAAGCTTATCTGATACAGATGAATATGGGATTAATCTAGTGACTTCCATGAAAACAACAGTGTTGAGAAAATAGATAAAGCAAAACCACAACTGTGTGTTCAAGATGTGAGAACCTCCCAGGTGAGGCAAGTGTGGCCACAGGAGCTGTTAGAATGACAGGTCCTTTTGTTTGGAAGACCTAGGCAGTGCAAAATCAACAGTTCTCATATTCCTGCTCTAACCACCTCCCTCCCCTCAAAAAGCAAGGAAGCACACAAAGACCACATTTTTCCTGCTCTATTCCTGAGCCTGAATAAATTATTGAATTAACAGCCACTAATTGTAAATTACTGTGTTTGTTAGGTGCTAGAGATAAGAAGATAATAAAGGTATATTTCCTTTCCTGAGCATCCTCTCAATCTAATCAGGGAAATATAATAATAGAATTATAGAATTATTTGTCCATCATGGGAGTGAGCACCCTTTGCTGTGGTCTGGGAAGGATTACAAAGGACATCATACAAAAAATGCTACCAGAGTAGAATTTGAAAAGTTATCACATGCAGCCCAATGAATATGTGAAAGAAAAGTCTTCCAGGCAGGGAGTAACGGTATGTTTAAACTTGGAGTTATAAAATGTCATTTTGCACTCAGGAAAAGATACGGAGATCAATGTGACTATTGAGTTTGAAAGAGGGAGTGCCAGGTAGTAAAACTGGCATTGTCACATAGGATAGTCTGTGCCAATTGAGGGCCTCTATAGTTCACATTTTAGGTGCTCAAAGGGGATTTTTACCAGAAGGAAAGCAATATAAATATGGCTTGAATTTTTTTTTTTTGAGACGGAGTCTCACTCTATCGCCTAGGCTGGAGTGCAGTGGTGCGATCTCAGCTCACTGCAAGCTCCACCTCCTGGGTTCACGCCATTTTCCTGCCTCAGCCTCCTGAGTAGCTGGGACTACAGGCGCCCGCCACCACGCCCGGCTAATTTTTTGTATTTTTAGTAGAGACGGGTTTCACTGTGTTAGCCAGGATGGTCTCGATCTCCTGACCTTGTGATCCATCCTCCTCGGCCTCCCAAAGTGCTGGGATTACAGGCCTGAGCCACTGCACCTGGCCAAATATGGCTTGAATTTTTAACAAATCACTTAAGGAATTGAGGAGAAGGGATTGAAAATAAAACTGAAATTAGAAGTCTCTCAATGAAAGTGGATGGGAGGAGTCTGGATCCTGCGATACTAAAACAGTCAGAGATGTACATTACTTGGGTTATATCATCATCTGGTGTTCACTGTACAGTATTAATTCAGGGAGTTAGGCAGAATAGCATAATTGAACATAATTTGAGAGAATGAACTCTCAGTTGAGGTCGTAATGTGGCCTGGTAGACATTAAAATAAGACATTGAAATGTTTTATTTTGACACATTGTAGAAGTTCCTGGGAATACCACCAAAGATGTATTGATAAAAGACACCAGGGGCTGGATACCCATTTCAGCGATCTCAGAAGAATCTATATGCAGAGATAAATCATGAGGGAAGTGGCCTGATGAATATGTGGGGCTAAGGGAGTTTCTTTGCTATTTTACTGATCTCCCCCAAAGAAGATAATTGTTCATCCCCAAATGAATATAACTCTGGCTGAAAAATCATTTTACCTTTCCAAAGGTGAGTCAGGATCAATAAAAAGACTACTTCATCTTCCAAGAAGAAGGGCTGTTACTCAAGTTGAAGACTGCATGGAGACCTGCAAATTTTCTAGAGGGGAAAGAGTGTTGAACCAAGATTAGGTTATTGCATAGGAGGGTATATTAGTTTGCTAAGGCTGCCATAACAACATACCACAGCCCCAGTGAGTTCAACAACAGAAATTTATTTTCTCATACTTCTGGAAACTAGAAGTTCGAGATTGAGGTGTTAGCAGGTTTAGTTTCTTCTGAGGCCTCTCTCCTTGTTCATCACTGGAGTCAAGTGCCTCCTCTTGGCCTGTTCACAGGGTCATCTCTGTGTGTGCATGCCTTTGATTTTTCTCTTTGTGTCCACTTTTCTTTTTATGGGAATACCACTCATATTGAATTAGGTCCCACTCTGAAGATTTTATTTTAACTTAATCACTTTAAAAATTGTTTTGGGCTGGGCGCGGTGGCTCATGCCTGTAATCCCAGCACTTTGGGAGGCCGAGGTGGGCGGATCGTGAGGTCAGGAGATCAAGACCATCCTGGCTAATAGGGTGAAACCCCTTCTCTACTAAACAAAATACAAAAAATTAGCTGGGCATGGTGGCAGACACCTGTACTCCCAGCTACTTGGGAGGCGGAGGCAGGAGAATGGCAATGGTGTGAACCCAGGAGGTGGAGCTTGCAGTGAGCTGAGATTGCGCCACTGTACTCCAGCCTGGGCTACTCCAAAATCTACACTGTACTCCAGCCTGACTCCGTCCAAAAAAAAAAAAAATTGTAGAGATGGTGTCTTGCTTTGTTGCCCAGGCTGGTCTTGAACTCCCGGCTTCAAGTGGTCCTCCTGCCTTAGCCTTCCAAAATGTTGATATTCAAAGTGTGAGCTACCATGTCTCGCCTTAATTGCCTCTTTAAAGGCCTTATCTCTAAATACAGTTTTATTCTGAGGGTCAGGAGGTTAGGACTGCAACAAATGAAATTTGGGGGACACTATTCAGTCTACAACAGAGGCATTGGTCAGCACCTGGGTAGCTTACACCTCTTCAGGAACATACTCAGGGCCTATTATGAAGGCTAGTACCTTGGATGGGGGGAAAGGTTTGAGGTTCTGTGAAGTAATCTGACCACCAAAATCTATACTGATCTTTTCTCTTGGTAATGAGTTTGCTTCCTTGGTGCCAGAGAGCATGGTCCCTTGGTAAGCTTTATGATACCTTTCTAAAATCAGCACACCAGCAAAGCAAGTACTTTAGGCAAGTGTGGTGGTCACTGTTGAAATCTGAGTGCACAGAATTGTGGTTTGCACAGCCTTTTCTGCACAGACAGCAAAGAAGGCATTGTCTCATCTCCAGGGAACAGGGACCTCAAGGCCTCGGGCTTTTGAAGTCATATCCTTTTGGCTTTCCAGTATAATTTTTGGTTAGTAAGGGTTCTCTAAGGCTATCACAGAAACTAGAGCAAATACAATCATGTCTAAGAAAAATGTTCAAGGAACAAAGTCAAAGAGGTGGGGCCACAAACTTCATCAAAACAAAAGGTGGTTTGCAGCCTGAAGCAGGAACATGGGGCAAAGCCAAGGCGTCTGGAAGTCATGGGACACAAGATGCAACTAACAAAAGATTCAAATCGTCAGACAAAGGCCTATATTAGTGAAAAAAGTAACCATTGATGGGTGATATTTTGCATATTTTTGGAAGCATAGCAAGCGCGGAATTGATGTATTTAAATTTGACATTTGTGAGCTGTCACTTTAGGTCTGACAGACACTTTAGGTCTGACTCCCTTATATTGTATGACTGCTTATTTTTGCGAATTAGGTTTCTTAGATTTTTTTTTGACAGAGTTTCGCTCTGTTGCCCAGGCTAAAGTACAGTGGTGCAATCTCAACTCCCTGCAACCTCCACCTTTTTCATTTAAGCGATTCTCCTGCCTCAGCTTCCCAAGTAGCTGGGATTACAGGTACGCACCACCATGCCTGGCTAATTTTTGTATTTGTAGTAGAGATGTGGGTTCACCATGTTGGCCAGGCTGGTCTCGAACTCCTGCTAGTCAGCTTTTTTATTACCATTATAGAGGCTGGAATATAGTAACGACTAAGTGGACATTTGTTAGATGAATAAATAAATAGTTCATCACATAGGTAACATTCCTTCACACAGGCCCAAGGTAAGAGGCAAGGAAAGGTTACACTGGCCTTCCCTGTGTACACACAGGGACGCAGCTCTATTTGTGAACCCTACACTGCTATAATTTTCTAAGTATAGTTTTAATTGTCCTTGAAAGGATTAAGATACAATTTTTATGTGTCAAGTATACTTCAATAAACCTTGGTGCTGGAAGGGAAGTTTAAATTTAAGATCTCTGATGTTATAATCCTCTATTGCCACTAGATGGCGAAAAAGACTTGCTTGTCTTTGATGGCGCCCACCCTCCCCCTATGAAAAGCTTTCTCAGTGGAGGAAAAAAAAATGCACTGCTTTGTTTTCTGTTGTTATTAATATTTAAAAATATAAACAAGCTTCTTTATATTTTTATTCAAATTATTTTAAAACAGAATAAACTGTCGAAGAGAGTTACTAGTGTTTTACATTGAAGATTAAATACTAAGGCAAAGCTCTGTGTTCAGTATTGAACTGGAGGCTGTGTGGGGAACAGACTAAGTACAAGGTTTCATCCCTGTCCTTGAACTGAAGGACACTTGACGTATCTCTTACATTAATGTGTCAGTCAATGACTGCCTTGCCTGGCCATTGTTTATGGTCAATATAGATAAGCTGGGGCTGGCGTGTAATCCCAGCACTTTGGGAGGCTGAGGCAGGTGGATCACGAGGTCAGGAGTTCAAGACCAGCCCGGCCAACATGGTGAAACCCCGTCTCTACTAAAAAATACAAAATTAGACAGGTGTGGTGGCACATGCCTGTAACCCCAGCTACTCGAGAGGCTGAGGCAGGAGAATCGTTTGAACCAAGGAGGCTGAGGTTGTGGTGAGCCAAGATCGCACCATTGCACTCCAGCCTGTGCAACAAGAGCAAAACTCCGTCTCAAAAAAAATGTAGAGAGATATTTATATCCATATATATCTATATATAGATAGATTTATATCTATATATAGATTTATATCTATATATATCTATATGTAGATAGACTTATATCTATCTATATAGATAGATTTATATCTATATCTCTCTATATAGAATTATATCTATATACCTATATCTCTCTATATAGAATTATATCTATATACCTATATCTCTCTACATAGATTTATATGTATATCTCTCTATATAGATTTATATGTATATATAAAATAGATCTAGATCTTTGTATAGATCTAGATCTAGATCTATGTATAGATCTAGATCTATATATAAAATAGATCTATAGATAGATAGATGTCTCTCTATATAGATATATATATGTTTTTTGAGACAGAGTTTTGCTCTTGTTGCCCAGGCTGGAGTGCAATGGTACAATCTCGGCTCACTGCAACCTCGGGCTCCTGGGTTCAAGCAATTCTCCTGCCTCAGCCTCCTGCGTAGCTGGGATTACAGGCATGCACCACCACACCTGGCTAATTTTGTATTTATCATATACTTATATATATATCTATATATTATATATAGATATAGATATTATCTATATCTATATATTATATATAGATATAGATATTATCTATATCTATATATAATATATAGATATAGATATTATCTATATCTATATATGTGTGTATATATATAGATATAGATAAGCTCTATGGGGAGCCCATGTGGCTCCAGTGCTAATCCTGCTTCTGCTTTGTGTGGTCATAAGAGAACAAAATAGAACATAGTGTTGTTTTCCATGGTAAGTGATTGCACAGCTTCAGCGAAGGCAGAACTCAAGCTTATCCCATAGCACAGTTTCAATGGGGGCACGAACGGGGATGGCTTGCCTTGTCAAGACAGGCCCTTCTATGTTCAGTAAATGACTTCAAAGAAGGTATATTAGTTTGCTGGGGCTGTCATAACAAAGTACCACAAACTGGGTGGCTTAAACAATAGACATGTATTGCCTTACAGTTCTAACGGCTTAGAGTCCAGCTCATGGGTTGGTTCTTTCTAATGACTGTGAGAGATACTCTGACCCATGCCTCCAGCCTCGCTTCTGGTAGTTTGCTGGCATTTTTTGGCATTCCTTGGTTTGTAGAAGCATCACCCCAATCTCTGCCTTCATCTTTATATGGCATTCTCCCTGTGTTTATTGCTTTGTACAGATTTTTCCTTTTTATAAAGACATCAGTCATGTTGGATTAGAATCCTGCACTACTTAGTTATGACCTCATCTTAATTAATTGCATCTGCAATACCCCTATTTCTAAATAGGGTCACACTCTGAGGTACTGGAGATTTGGACTTCAACATACTAATATTTGGGAGGCACAATTCAACCCATAATAGAAGGCCTTAAAACTATTTCCCAAGTTGGGATTTTAAGTATCCTCTGGTGGATTTCATTCCTTTTTTGTGTGTGTCGGGGGGTGGTTAAGTTTTATGAGATGGTCAACATGGCCATTGTATAGAAATATTTGAAATCTGTCATTAAATCTTTATGCTAAAAAGCAAGAATAAATTATTTCTTTTTCTCTTTTTCCTTCCTTCCTTCCTTCCTTGCTCCATCTCTCCCTCCCTTCCTTCCTTTTTTTTATACATGATGTCATGCTTACATCTGGTACATGACTGAAAAATTCTGAGTCAGAAGAAAATAGAAGGGGCTTAAAAGTAGGACAGGATAGGAGACAGAGATTGTAATATATCAAAATGTTGGCACTCATACTTCATGTTTTAAAGAAAAAATGACAACATTGAGCCTCATTAAGTTCTGAATGACCAAGTTTCCTACAGCAAATATTCTAAGATCTCTTATGTGTGCCCAGTTTTCATTTTTTGTTTTTGTTTTTGAGCCTTGAAGAGCACTAGTTGCTTATCTCTTAGGCAAAGGCAAGATGCTCCTTGTAATGTTATTCTGTATTCTATTTTCTATCCAAGATGATGTCCATCGGGGAATGATGTTACCTATAGCAGCCAAACTGGCCACTTAAAAGACTGCCCAAGAAGAGGATGTTAGCAAGTGATTCTGCTTTAGCAATGAAATGAGTCAACTGCAGTTACCTTGTAGCTGGGTTTTAGTGTTCTATAAATTTGTCTTCTCAACATGTGTTATTTACATCATATATATTTAGAAAAATATTTTGCTCATTAATATCCACAAGAAACTTTTGAAGAATACTTTCTGTGTGAAGGCCCAGTTTCCAGCCCAGAGAACTTTGAGCTGGATAAGGCATAATCTCTCTCTCGAAGAGGAGTATACCCTCATGAAGTTGAGCTCATTTAATAACCTGGATATACACATGTGCATGTCTGCAGCACGAATGACCTGAATGCCCATCATGATCAGTGCCAGAATACAGGGCAAGTGTCAGATACTTTGCAGGTGGTTGATGAAGATACCATGTCAGCCTGTGGGTTATTCTTGCACTCTGGCTATTGCCTCTTTTCTCAAACCTCATTGACCATTCTGCTGGCCACTTTAAGGGTGAGGCAAGTGAGGGTACACATAACACCTGGATATGTCTTTGAGCATATCTGCTGAGTCATGATTGTCATCATGATTAGTGTCCTCTTCCCCAATGAAGGACAACTCTTGAATGTCCTCTCTTAACCTTAATGTGCTCATTAATTCTTTAATTCATCAGCATTCTCAAATAACATTATTTTAATACTTAACTCTTTTTTCACTGGCTTAAATTTATTTTCAAAACCCTCAACTTAGCTTCATTCAACAGCTTTTTAATGTGTGGAATGATGGATTCCTGCATATAAATCTATAGTTTATTAATGTAATGGAGTCATATTGCCGTGGAAGAATTCTTCCTAATTTTATGCCAGGTTAACTATGCTTCTGCAGAGAACACTGCATCTTTCAGATGCTCTGCCAATGGATTTAAGTGTGAGACCTGCTAGTAAAAGAGAATGCAGCCACAGATCTGTCCAGAGAACTGCCAGTTAAAATATATATTACTAAAAATAGCAATAGGAGCCCTTGTAGTAAGACATGGCCAAAAATGAAAGGCAACATACTAAAATAAGACATCGGCCGTGCCTTTGCGGAGTCACACAGATGGAAGATGGCATCTCATTTGTTGTCACTCACACTGTTTTCCTAGGATTCAGCACACTGCTGGTGCTTTGTAAATACATGTTATCAAACTGTATAATTGAACAGATTGAAAACAGTTAACCCAGTAGTTCTGAAATTGGAGGTCCTCTTAAGAACTATTTAAAGAACCAACAATTTATTTGATAAATGACTTGCAGGCAGGTCACAAGATTACAAGTCTAAATGTTTTTATTATTAATGTAATTATTTTTAAGGATAAACAAATAGAAATTGATAAATGTAATTGAAGTATGGTCTTCAAAGTCCAATCAAATAATATCAAATCTGAACATCTGTAAATTAATACACCCCAAAAGTTGTATCTCATGGAATAAATTTAAATTCTTTGTGATGCCTAGTATTTTTATTTTACATTTTTATTTATTTGTTTATTTATTTTGAGATGGAGTCTCATTGTGTCGCCCAGGCTGCAGTGCAGGGGCGCAATCTTGACTCACTGCAACCTCCGCCTCCTGGCTTCAAGCGATTCTCTTGCCTCAGCCTCCCGAGTAGCTGGGACTACAGGTGCATGCCACCATGCTCGGCTAATTTTTTGTATTTTTTGTAGAAACGGGGTTTCACCATGGATGCTAACTTAGTATTAACTCACTGTAGTGCCTAACGTGGTGTGCCTGAGTAGCACATGGAGTTGAATCACACTTAGGCCGTCCTTGGTAAGCATTTATTCGTTTAAAACTGAAGGAGAAATGTCCAAAACATGGCCTCAAATAAAAATCAATGAAAATTTGTTCATAATTAAAACTTTACACCATTATGGCAGATGTAAAAGTTTCATTCAGCATTTCTTCAGTTCCTACTCTGTACCAAGTATCCAGACTTAATGATGCAACTTCTTTTTCTGAACTTTATTATTTGAAAACAACAATTTTTCTTATTATGTTGATTTAGACTATATTGTATATCATTTTCTATTAATTATGATCAATAGAGACAGAGTTTCTTTTATTAGGCTCTTGTTAGAAACAAACTTCTTCGCACTCCGAGAAAGATCAAAATATTCCTACCCTTTAGAATTCCTGAATTCCATAAAAAATTAATGCCCTGAATATTTCAATTAGGAAATATGTGCAGTAATTAATTTGTTTAAGAGCTCGGTAAAAAGTCTTTCAAAGAGACTCAGTTCAAGGAGTATGTTAATTATAACAAGAGGTCTCTCAATATTGACATCATGTTTGTGCTAAGGTCATAGACTTTCATTATAACTTCATTGTTTTGACATGTGCTGACATGTTTAACTTGCTGAAACACATTTAAATATTTCTGTAAATCACCTACCAAAAACGAAGACTATGCTCAAGAAGTATCCTTGAGAAATGACTGCAGCATCCATCATGAAGTCAGGTTACAAAGAGTCAAAGTTGCTAGTTCTTTTGCAGAGAATTTCCTGTGTGTCCTAATGGGACCAGTGAGAGTTCGTGTTGTCATTTCTGTAGGAGTCATGATAAAGTGTCTTCAATGGTTGTAGGTAGATAAAATCATTCTCCATGAGAGTATCTCATAGGACTCAGCACACAATATCCAAGAGTTTAATGATGTACAGACATAATCATACGGTTTACAAACTGGTACAAAGATAAATGACTAAATTATGGACAATGTTCAAGCTTTACTAAAGTGGTCAGGTTATAAGAAGGGAGAGTTGTCACTGAATTATCTGCAAGGTGCATGCTCCCATTAACAAAAGAGTGGCCTTATCTGCTTGAGTCTAGAAAAGGAGGAATTTTGTACCACATAGAGACACTTTGTCTAAAAGACACAGTCTGACCACTAGAAAATGAACAGGATTAGGGGACGTGGAGAAACCATTAGCTTTTCTTTATCTTTGTTGAAATATTCCTCAAGAGTATCCTATTCCTTTTCTCTGATTGTTTGTTACTGACAACCTTTGACAACACATCCATTTCCAAACTACCTAAGTATCTGGTATCTAATGCCAGAAGAAGAGTGTCCTGGGCTTGTTGGAAGTGTTTATTCCTTGGTAAATTAGTAAATCTGCTGTTTATTCTTCCATGGTGAATTGATAAATCTGTTAGTGTCTGCTTTATCATTTATCTCTTGAGAATTTGGTTGTTATGAACCAGCCCCTAAGAGGCCAGTTAACTCTTGCCATACTGATAAGTTAAATTTCTGAGACCAAAATAATTAAGGTGGCCAGGTACGGTGGCTTATGCCCGTAATCCCAGCACGTTGGGAGGCCAAGGAGGGGTGGATCACTTGAGGTCAGGAGTTCGAGACCAGTCTGGTCAACGTGGTAAAACCCCATCTCTAATAAAAATACAAAAATTAGCTGGGCACGTTGGCAGATGCCTGTAATCCCAGCTACTCGGGAGGGCTGAGGCATGAGAAACGCTTGAACCAGGAAGGCAGAGGCTGCAGTGAGCCGAGATCACTCCACTGCACTCCAACCTAGGCAACAGAGTGAAACTTAGTCTCAAAAAAATAAGTAAGGGCTAGACTCTGGGCCCTTAAGTTCAACAGACTCTGAGGGAGGCTCCAAAGCCCTGCTCAGCCCACTGCTTGTCTTCCTCTTTAATATTGGGGCTCTTTCGCAGTCAGCATGTTCTAATTATGACCACCTGCCTTAGTCCATTTGTGTTGCTGTAAAGGAATATCCAAGACTGAGTAATTTATAAGGAAAGAGGTTTACTTGGCTCAGAGCTTTGCAGGCTGTGCAAGAAGCCTGGTGCTGGCATTTGCTCAGCTTCTGGTGAGGCCTCAGGAAGCATTCACTCTTGGTGGAAGGCAAGGGGAGCTGGTGTATCACATGGTGAGAGAGGGAGCAAGAGAGGTGTCAGGGTCTTCTAAACAGCCAGCTCTCATGTGAACTAATAGAGTGAGAACTCGCTCACTATCATGGGGAAAGACACCAAGCCATTCATGAAGGATCTGCCCCCATGACCCAAACACCAGTTCCCACCTTCAACAGTGGGGATCACATTTCAACATGAGATTTGGAGGGGACAAACATCCAAACTGTATCACTATCCATTGATTAGTAAGTGACTTTAAACACTCACATTTTCTCAAAAACAGACTTTTCAAAGTCTTTAAAAAGATCTACCAACTTATAAGTATATGGATGAGGTAAAGTCCCTTTATATATCTTGTAGTTTGCAAGATACGATTTGATACTACACGTCCTAGCATGCCAATATAATCCTTCTGCTGATGCCCTCGTTGTAAACCTGGGCCCAATCAACTATCATATTCCACCTTCATGTCTCAGTTTTTCCAGGCTTTATAATGGAAAGGGCTTGTGCCCGGTGCAACGGTTCAGTATAACAACAGCAATAAAAAATTTATGAGTGATTATTACGAGCTAGCCAGTATGCTGGGTACTTTCATACATATTTAATTGTCTAACTAGCTCTTCATCCTGTGAAACAATTTCCATTTTACAGATTAAGTAATAGAGGCTTTTCATAATAAAGTAACCTGTTCAGAGTCACACAGTGGAATATGTAAAGTTTGAGCCTAGGCTTATCTGACTTTAGGATCTTTATGGTGTGACCTGCTGTCTCTCTCTAATTTACTAAATGAACTTTGGTGGAGATCTTGTCCTTTACTAGTACTATAACTTTCTGGTAGCAAAAACTCATACATTACAAACAACCTCGATGTTACAGTGGGATAGATCTCACCAGTTAAGACAGTGGACTACAGAATGTAGCATCTAGTAATTGAGCTGGTTTAGGATTTCTTAATAGAATTCAATTTAACTAAAAGATTTTTGATTATTAACTAACTCAGTCATGGTTGTGCTGGGTTGATTGTGGCTTAATTGCTCTAAGGCCCTGTGCTTTGGCAATTTTTTCACAAATACTTAAAACTGAGTTCATTGCCTGGTGTCTGTGAAGGGCTACTAGATTTACCATTTAGGCTGAATATTCTCAATAGCTCAAGGTCTCATAAAAGAGATGGTAAGATAAATATCATCTCAATGAAATATGTCAACAACCATATTAACAAATTGCTGTGGGAAGAAGAGGGGAGGGCACTGAATCTCCTGGGTTTCTGGGAGACCTTTACCAGTGAGGAGGTATCATTTGCTCAGGTCTGTAAAGGACAGACTGGGAGTTTGGTAGGTTAAGAACTGAACAGGAAGGAGAGCTTTTGCAGACAGTGGGCCCAGTTTCTCCAAAAGTATTGACATATGAAAGAATTCTGTAAGTTCATTGAATGATGAGAAATTCAGTGTGGTGGGTTTTTATTTTTATTTTTGTAATTGTGAACACATTGGCTAAAGATTGAGAGAGGTAGCATGTATGTCAGAGCCATATCATGAGGTTTGACATATGGAAGTGCTTGATTCTCTGTTGCTAATATGTTTTGACTGCCAGTCTAAAGAAGGAGAATCAATGAGACAGACTTAGCTCCCCCATGATCAAGTAGCATCTAATTTAAAAGTCTGATTATCCCAGCTTTCTGACTCTGATTAGCCTCTGCTTCAGATCATATTCGGTGTATGCAGTGGAAAAAGGATAAACCTTTTCATTCACATTGAACATTCTTTAGATTAGAGATTGTTAATATGTGGTTATCACAGCATTGTGTCTGAAAAGTCTGGGGTACTTGCTGAGAAAGCACATTCCTGGGTCTTGGGATTCTGATATTACTGATATGAGGATGATGCCCAGGAATATAAGTTTTTAACATTCTGCAAGATTCTGTTACATACATAAATATGCAGACTCTTGCCTTATAGGATAAAATTAAAAAGATATAGTTACATTGATTAATTGGAGCTCTCACGTAACTCACTTTAAGATAAAAGGAACCACAAGACAATGTATTGATAATGTTAATATAGAGTTATATGATAAGCCTCTAGAAGATTAGATACAACATGGGTTATGATTAAGCCAATGTATGTATTATTCTTATATGTATACATTAGAGCAAAGGTTACAAAATGGCAGCTTATTTAATTGGAATTTTCCCTCAGAAATGTTTGGTTTTTGCTTATATAATAGTCTAATTGTTAAGAGTTTGAATTAGTTCTTGCATATAAACACTGAATATTTCATATAAAATATTGTATTCACACAATGTAATATACACCTCACACTGGTTGTAGGATGCCTCCTTTGGAAAGAATCCAGGATCTCAAGTTTACCATGGACCTCACCCAGCCTGCTCCACCCTGTGCCTTTGCCCAACCTGCGCCTTTGCCCAACCTGCAGACGTTTTCCTGTCACCCTGAAGGAAGGAGAATTCATGTCTTAACACTCCGTGCCTTCTAGTTTCATTCCCTGTTCTTTCCTCACCTCTTTTCACGCTCAGGAACTGCCGATTATTGGGAGGTGGGCGAACAGAGACCTCCATCCCTCTGTGTCTTTGCGCCTGTTCTTACTTAGGTCTAAAATGTCCTTGTCAACTTTATATTTTTGGTCATCTTTTAAGACACCATGCAAGTGTCATATCAACTGTGCAATCTTCCCTGGCTTCTCCCAGACCAATTCAGGAATTCCTCCTCTTAGCTCTCTAAAAACTTTGCAAAATTTTCTTGTACCTCTTATCACATATGTATTTTAACATCTCTACCACCATATCATGAGTTTATTCAGTACTTGACAATTTAAAGAAATTTTTACCTAGGCTTAATATACTAGGGATTATCTCAAACCCACAGTTTGTCTGAAGATCTAATAATCCCATACATGCAACTTCTTCATTATCTTAATAGCAGAAATAGTGGCATTATTTTAGAAGAATACATAACTGTTTTGACTACTCAGAAATGTTTAGGCAGAATTCATCAGGTGGATGTTGTGTATTCTTTTTCATGTCATTATTGTGATTTCAGTTCCAAAGTGAAGTTGGATATATCACAGACAACCTAAAAAATCTATGTCACTGAATTATTTCCCATCATAATATACTACAACTACATCTTAGCTGAATGAAATTTGTGATCATTTCTTAAAAGAGCATCCTGTTCTATATTTAACTATAGACTTATCTAATGTTGAAATCACATTTAACTCTGAATTCTATTTAATCTCTTTTTAGTAAAATAGCCTATTTTTTTCCTTCATAATAAGGCCAGTTTCAACTGTTCACTATCATTTTCAACATTCCATTTCCCCAAATATCATCTAAAGTTTTTTTTTCCCTGTTCTTGAATATACTTATTAGTTTCTCTCTCTCTCTTTTTCTGGCTCAATGCCATGCAGGGTTTAATTAATTCCTTCTACAATATTTGCATGCTATGATTTTCTTTAATTTATTCTCTCTACACTCTTGCCTTATTTAATTCAAGAGAACATTTGGGGAATGGGTACCATTTGCATAAAGGATGCAACACAAATAAATTATGCTGCTTCCAACTGCCATAATGGGTAAGCAAAATCCTGCAAAGCCATTTCAATGAAGTCCGTCTGCAAACCAGAGCAATTCTGATTAATGCAGGTTAAAGCTACACTAAAAATCATTAGTGCACTTCAATTGCACTTGCATACTTTAAGTTTTAAAAAGTAATGCTGGGTTTAAATGTTTAAAATTAGACTTTCAGCACTAGTTCCAAAAAGGATGTGTAAATCTGGCCATGTTTGGCTCATAGTTTCCCGTCCAGATGGAATTGTGCATGTGAATTTATAGAGCATTACAAGCTTGGACGTCCAGTGATTGTACCATGATGTTTCACAGATCAAATTCCTTTCCTTTGTGAATTGTTGCTAATATGATGGCATTTAATTTTTTGAAAGTAACTTCAACTCCATTAAAACTAACTGGGTGAATTAATTTAAAGCATATTTCTGGAAGCTGTTAGGAGACAGAAATAGGCCTGAAGAGAAGGAGAAGCAGGGTTAGAGGTAGTGGCACTGGAGGAACGTGACACAGAGGAAATGATTCTAGTCTGGTTGTCCCCCTGTGTCCTCTCTCCCTCTTGGGGACTTCTCATCAGACACTAGGCATTGGGTCCTGTGCAGCATTGCAGTTCTCTGGGGAAGCAAGCCCTAGACACCTAGGATGCTGAGCTGGAGTCAGCTCCTTTTATTGGGAGCCTAGTGTAGTTTGTCTGACTGCTGGTTGTCTAGGAAACCCAGGCAGAGAAGCATACATCATTGCAGTATTAGCTGTGTGTCCTTCAACAAAGTGATGAACTTCTCAAGGCCTTAGTTTCTTATTTTAAAGTAGGGAATTTTTCTGCCAGCCGAGGTGTGAAAAAAAAAAGAGAGAGAAAGAGATAAAATAGGAGTTATGTGTATCACACAGAATTCCTTGGAAATTTGAATCATATTCCAAATAAACTATATGCATTTTTTCTCAAAAAGAACTATAGAATAATTTATAAGTGGCCAATAAAAATATAAGATTGTATTTCCTGATCTTCACAACTTTTTTGATTTACACCCAGATGACATTCCATATATGAGTTAATTTATTTAAATGGAGAGTACCAGAATGCTAGAATTCCTTTTGAATATAAATGTTATTTGTCTACATGGTCCTGAATTTTAGAAAGCAAGATGCCCAGTTGTCAAGATTTTGCCCTTTTTCTTTACAGTTTTATTGCAAAGTAATGTTAGCAGAGAAAAGGGTGTTGTGATTGTTTAGGTAATGTCAAGAGGACAATTTCTGAGTTTTCTGGAACACACTAAGGGCATAATTTTCTGCTTCTCCATAAAATTGGCAGGCAGAATCTCAATGTCTCTGTCTTTATTGCTCAGGTATAACTCAAGCAAGACATTCCATATGGTCAGAGAGCCTAAGCCCTTTCTGGACCAGTCTTGGAGGAAAGGAAGGCTTCAGTGTGGTGTAACCAGCAGAACTTACAGACTGCTCTCTATGCACCAGGCACCATCATTTACCTTTTGCACATATTTTTGCATTACATTTTCACAACAGTTCCTACTGCTTTCCTTCAGTGGTTCATTTACGTAAAAAAATAGACTACTAAAGCTATCTGAGAAGAAAAGATAGCCACTTAATGAGAAAATGGATCATTTTCAAAACTTTCCATGGACATAAGAACATGAGAAATTTCAGAGCTAGGAGGCAGAAGTATTTTTTTTACATACCAAAATTAGCAAGAGACATAGACTAAATTCAAAATGAAAAAATAATTTTAAAATGAGATACACACCAAGGACAATGGCTAAGCTCTCTTATTCTAAATACAGGTTTGCTGTCTGCAGTAAGGGCCTGGCTGTTCTAGAACAATGCCGGAATTCATCACAGAGGCTAGGAGTTCAGGAGGTGGAGTCAGATAGATCAAGATTAAGTCTTGGCTTCTGTTTTCCAACTTCAGGTAAGTCACTTAGGTTCTCTGCATATTCATTTTCTACTTATAAAGTGAGAATAATAAAATGCTTACTTCATACAGCACAGATTAACTTAGTTTGTACAAAATAACATACTTAGCACAATGCTAAATTCATGAAGATCAAGTAATGCTATTATTACTAAAATTTGTATTGCCTAGGCAACTTTTAAAGGACAGCCTTCCTGGTGCTTAAGATTGGAGTGAATCCTTGGTGCTTAGCATTCCTGTATCTGCGTTTAGAAAACAATGGGCTGGGGCACTGTGTCTGGCATCAGGGGTTCATACCCTAAGGAGGTGACACAGATCTTTTTCCATTTAGAACGCAAGGAATCATCAGAAAGCAGACTCTCTGCTTAGTCTGTCCAAATCAAGTTACGTTTCCCTTTTTTCTTATGAAGCAGCATATGGACTTCAAGCCAAAGTCCTTGTTAATGCAAATATGAACTATTGACTTTAATAAGTCTTCTATACTATTTTAAAGAGTGGTACTGACACTTGCCATTTGTGTATTCACAAGCTCACAATACACAAATTCATAGCAAAATATAGATCTCATCTAAATGTTCCTTTGGCAACGAGAATAGTTAACTGCTCATTTCTTGCCATCTTTTCTCCTATGGTAAAGGAAAGGCATTAATGCTTTTGAGTGAAACACAAGAGCTACTTTTCTGTATAATTGATTTATAAGTACTCTGAAGGACTATAATAAGAATGATAAATAAAATTCCACATTGTACACTGCCACAAAAACACTAAAATACAAATAAACCTATTGGTGTTTCTTTCTTTTTTTTTTTTTTTTTTTGAGATGGAGTTTCACTCTTGTTGCCCAGGCTGGAGTGCAGTGGCATGATCTTGGCTCACTGCAACCTCTGCCTCCCAGGTTCAAGCAATTCTCCTGCCTTAGTCTCCCAAGTAGCTGGGATTACAGGTATGCGCCACTATGCCCGGCTAATTTTGTATTTTTAGTAGAGACGGGGTTTCTCCATGTTAGTCAGGCTGGTCTCGACCTGCTAGCCTCAGGTGATCCACCCACCTCGGCCTCCCAAAGTGCTGGGATTACAGGCGTGAGCCACTGTGCCTGGCCTGGTGGTGTTTTAAATCATCTTTTAAGTCTACAAAAACAGTCAAAATAGAATATCATTAATTTTTATTTCTAAAAGTACTTTCCCTGAGGACATTATGTTATTGTATCAGAACAAATATTCCTTTGTATCATATTGTGTGAATTTTATAAATTAATGAAGATCTTGCTTGGGAGCAAAACATGCCATACAAGATACTGTATGTTAGAGAGAAAGAGCTCCAAAAATCATAGGTTCCCTTCAATTTAGACACCTTAAAAGCTCAGGTTATTTTGAAATCTTCTTGAGGAACTCCATTCACAATTGCTTCTATAAGTTAGCAGAGTCCCAGGGGGTCGCCTGAGAGATATTTTGGCACTGGAGGGGGTGACTCAATCTAAAATAAGACATCGAAAGCTTCCAAGACTTAGTATCTATGGTATAATTTAAATTTGTGGAGTGATGTGTTGGGTGGGGTGCATTTTTGCTAGAGGATCACAACAAGAAATTATTGACTTCAGAGTAGACAAGATAATAGTCCCAGAGGATAGAATAAAATATCTTAGTTAAAACAGAGCAGCATGTTAATGCCTATTTAAGGCTTTTCAAACATGGCAAAACACATAGAAAATATGCAAGGTACTCTCTATAGTTCTGGTTCTCAGATGTCTATGTGCATCAGAATCATATGTTAAAATGCATATTCCCAAGTCAGACACTAACCCTGATCACTGAGATTTTCTGAGGGGGAAGGTAGCAATTCTGATATAAACCAAGGTCTAAGAATTGCTACTCCATAGTTTTTGCCATGCCATATCTCAGCCTATAGGGAAAAGGCTTTGGATTCTAAGAAAGAAAAGCACCACATTGTTTTGTTATTCTACCATAAACATTCACAAAAAGAGGAAATTTTATTAGAACATTTATCAGCAAGGTATTTTTGGAAGATTTTATGTTGGTTGTGTGTGCATTTATTTAATAAATGGTCTTCAAATACCTCACTAAGTATAATCAACTGCAATTCCTGTTGGCAATACAAGAATGAATCAAACAATTGAAAATATCTCCAATTTACTCACATTCTAATTGTAGAGACATGCAAGCAACCAGAAAAATGCAATAGAAGGCATTAAGATAGATTCATGCCCAGGGTATTATGAAAGAATGAAGGTAGAGATGAGAGCCTTAACCCAACTCGAAAAGGGCAACTTCTCAGAGGAAATGATGCTTAAGCCAAATCTTGAAAAAAATGATTATATAAAAAGGTTAACCTGAGGGTGTCTATGAGAGCATGTTTCGGTCATAAAGAATGAAGTTAAAAGGTTCAAGGGCATGAAATAGCTGGGATAACAAGAAATAATTAAGTATATCAGTTTAAATATTTATACATATATTTAATTGATCTCAAATCTGTATCTATAGTAATTAAATATAACCAGTGTAAGAGGCATGTGAGAAGAGTGCAAAAAGTGGAAAGGGTCAGATTATGAAAGCCTTATTTGGTAAAATAAAAAATTTTAATTTTCTCTTGTAAGCAAAAGAGACTAAATGATTTCAAGGACCAAAGTGAAAAGATCAAATTTGCATAGTTGAAAGCCACTTCTACCATTCTGATTACATTATAGAGTATGATTAAAGGTAGGGTAATGCAATTGAGGATGGGAAAATATGGTAATTTTGGCAAGTGGCAATGAAAGAGGTGGAAATGGATATGAACAATATTAAGAAAGCAATAAAAAAGACTTCAAGTCAATATGGGTTGTACTGTGAGTGAATAATGGCACACAAAATCAACACTCGATCTGCAGAAATACTTTACTAACAAATGTTTGGAAAACAAATTGCCCATTCTCCATCACACAGGATTTGGAGAGAAAATAAAAGTGGGCTTGACTCTTTTGGAACCCAGAAACTTTTCCCTGTCCCCTGGGGCATGGAGGTGGCAAGAACTGTGGAGTGGGGTTCATTGGATTTTGATAGGCATCAAAATGGCCTGGTAAGTGTTTTAAAAATCCTAAGTTTGGATCAATGGATGGAAAATACATGAGTAAGTTTTCTCTCAATTATTTAAAAAGTATAGTCTACTATCAAGATGGTTAACCTAGGGTTAACGATATCAATTGAGCATCGAACAACACTAACTACCCAGTTGATCTTAGGCAGCTATTATTATTTTGAGATGGAATCTTGCTCTGTTGTCCAGGCTGGAGTGCAGTGGTGCCCACTGCAACCCCTGCCTTCCTGGTTCAAGCAATTCTCCTCTCTCAGCCTCCCAAGTAGCTGGGACTACAGGGGCACACCACCACGCCCAGCTAATTTTTGCATTTTTAATAGAGTCAAGGTTTCACCATATTAGTCAGGCTGGTCTTGAACTCTTGACCTCAGGTGATCCACCCACTTCGGCCTCCCAAAGTGCTGGGATTATAGGCGTGAGCCACCATACCTGGCATAGGTAGGCAGCTATTACATCCCATCAACTTAGGGAATTGAGTGAAGATCTCTGCCTTCACAGAGCTTATGTTCTAATGTCAATTTAGGGCACAGCGCATTATTTTCTGCATATCAGATCTTCCCAGGAGTATTATGTGAGGTGGGAAGAGTGGTCACCTCCATGGATTGGATGAGACTCAAATATGCTTTCAAAACTATGGTACTGTTGCTTTCTACAATATCACCAAAAATGCAAGGCAGAAGAATATGTGTGAAGTAAAAACGTAGATACATTTAAACAGATTTAGGGCACTTCTTTTCCTGATTAATTGGAAGAAGAAAAAGAGAGGAGGAGTAAGAGAAGGAGAAGGAAAAGGAGGCAGAACAAAATGAGAAAACTTTTATTAAAAACAATAAAAATTACCTGTATACTTTCATCCAGATAAGCTTCATTAACAGTTTTCAACGTAGCATTCAAGTATGTTTTTAAAGTACAGATTATGTAGTTTTTATGGCTCCTTTTGGCTTTAATCTTATATTATTTTACATAAAATAATAATGAGACCAGTAAGCAAAAAGTATGTGTAAGAATATTAATCACAGCACTGTTTACAATTGTCTGTTTAATCTGTTTAATTCAGCTTTTTATGTTCTGCCTTTTAGTGTCATTATTTTTGTTATTTAAAAAGTGTAACAATCACAACAGCAAACAACATAATTTTGCTATGATAACATGGTAGCATTAATATCTTTATATCTTTTCTGTATCGCTATCTATATATTTCTTTAACAACTATTTGGACCATATTGTATATACAGGTTAGTATTCTTTTCTTCCTTACACTCTAACTTTTCCTAAGCTCTTTAGATATTATTTCATCATATAAGCTGTATATTTGAAATATTGTTACAGATTTTAGTTATAAATAACTATACACATGTAAATGCATTTCCCTACTGTATCCTGGTGGTATGGTAATAAGTAATAGTTTTTATTTCACTGGTTAATGCTCTATCTGCTAGTGAAGAATCCACCTTCTCTTTTTTCCGTAATTATTTCTGCAGCCACCTGGATATGTATCAGGTGCTCTTATCACCATGTCCAGCATGTTGTCACATGACATCCATCATCTTTCCTTGCCTCTTGTCTGCCTATACGCCAATGATCCTACCTCTGCCCGCTAAGCTATGCTAGGTTGCCTTGTCCCATCCTCTTGTGCTCACAGGTGAGCTGCTTCCCCCAGGTATCTTTTTTTTTTTTGGAGACAGGGTCTCACTCTATCACCCAGACTGGAGTTCAGTGGCATGATCACAGCTCATGGCAGCCTCAACCTCCTGGGCTCAAGAGATTCTCCCACCTCAGCCTCCCAACATGTTCTTCTGGCTATGAGCTCACTTCCACAACTTGCCACCTCTTCCTAAGGGACACTGCTTCCAGAATCACTGACTCACACCTCCTGGGTGCCTCTGTTACTATGGTGAGGTCAAGGTACAAAACATCTCTGAGTACGCTGAAGCCAAAATAATATAATAAACAAAAATTTATTATTAAACTGTAATACAGTTTATGATACTATATATTATATACCATATATTATTATAGTATATCAATATACAATTTTTGTTGTTGTTGTTGTTGAGACGGAGTCTCGTTCTGCCACCCAGGCTGGAGTGCAGTGGCGTGATCTGGGCTCACTGCAACCTCCACCTCCCGGGTTCAAGCAATTCTCCCACCTCAGTCTCCCGAGTAGCTGGCATTACAGGTGTGGACCACCACGCATGGATACTCTTTGTATTTTTAGTAGAAATGGGGTTTCACCATGTTGGTCAGGCTGGTCTCCAACTCCTGACCTCAGGTGACCCTCCCACCTCGGCCTCCCAAAGTGCTGGGATTACAGGCGTGAGCTACCGTGCCTGGCCTAATATACAATATTTTTTAAAAAAGGAAGAGAGCTTCTTTCAGAAGCAGAATCACTTTTTTTTTTCTTAAAATTACATATTTGGATCCATAAAGGAATACAACATGTGCCCTAATCTGTAATAGGGATTTTTAAAATTATCTCTTTCAGTTTTTATTTATTGCTCTCTTATGGGATTTAGGTATCCATACAATAGGAACTGGGCTAGAAAACGCATTTAGAAGGGACATCATGTTTTATTTGAAATCCCTCTGCCTCTTCAGTGACTCAGATTTTGTTATTAGGTGAACTTCCTGGTGCCTGGCTTTTTCTATCTCAATAATTACTTTTGTTTGCCAATATACCTTTAGGAAAGAATAGCCTTGGTTTAAACTGGGACTTCGCACATTTTTTTCTAGTAAGTCGCTGTAATTCTTTGAAAGGTTCTTACTAATATATCACCATCCATTCTTGATGGATAATGGGATGAAGGGATGTTTAATAGAGTCACTCTGTCTCTTCTCCTGGGGCAAGATATCAGAGATGAAGACAATCTTTTGTCAACCATTGTTAAATGATGAATCCAATCGCAGCCCAAAGCTATGTAAATGAGTTTTGGCACTAGTGATATTTCTGGCAGTCTGTCTCAGGGATCTCAGCCTCTAACTAGGCCTTTTCCAATCTTGAGCCTTCTCTTAGACAAGCATGCCATGTTCTCAGGCAGGATGACTTCTGTTTCTGTGCAAGGCCATCCCACTCCTGCTGTGGTTGGTATAGGAACTGATGCTGAATCAGTGGCTCAGAGACAATAGAATTGGATTTGTCAAGCCTCACAAACCCCTCTTTCCATCACAGACTCTCTCTAGCCTCAGCTCATTAACATTCAATTATCAGAGAGCTGAAGAACCAGATCTGTGAACCAGGGAATCCTCTAGATGCTTCTGTGGATATTGGTATGATGCCTGTTAATGGCCCTATTCTCTGCCCTGGCTCTTCTCTCTAGTGCTCTTTTCTAACACATCAGCACGGAAGACGAAACATGACCCTTCAACATCTGATTTCTGAATTTAATTTTTCTGGGTTGAACATAAAAAATCATAAAGGGGTATAGTTTACAAAAAAAGCAGACAAGCAGTAAATGTATGAAAAGATGTTTGACTCTTCATACATCATGAAATGTAATATGTTAAGCAACTATAGCATTTCATTTCTTATCTGTCACATTGACAAAAGTCAAACAAAAAGTTCAATGATATTTTGAACTGCTAAGAACAAAAGCATATACTGGTGCTGAGAAAGTACATGTGTACATCCTTAGTGTCAATTTGACAACACGTGTATACACTGAAATTTCTTGTACCTTTTGTTCTAAGAATTATAACACTAAAACACACTTCGTAGATGTTCTCACTAAATTGTACCAATAGATGTATAAGGCCAATCATTTAATATTGTGCTGTAGAAAAATGATCAAAAATCACTAGGGAAGAATCAAAAAGACCTGTATTAAACTAGAACTTAAATCAGCAAAGAGGTGAAAAACATGTCATGGAGAAGAATAAGGAATATACTGAAAAGAAAGGACTTCTAAGATATATTAAATGAAAAGATCAATATAAAGAACAGAATGTGGTCTGTGAAAATAAAAAAGAATGTATGTGGTATAATTTTTTTCTAGAAGATGAAAGTTAATACTAATAGTTATTACATTTGGGAAGATAGATTTATTGGAGAAGAGAAACTTACACTTTTCATTTGGAATCCTCTGTGTCCTATAATGTAACTGTATTTATTTTTTTAAATGGCAATAGGAGATATGTGAGTCTGTAGACCTAGGTTTTATTATACAAATATGCAGAACAAAATGTGTATGTCCATGTGAACTTTAAAAATTGTTATCTGTTTTTTAATTGTATGCTCACATGCAGTTGTAAGTAATAATACGGGGAGGGTTTTTGAGTATATCTCTTTGTTTAGCCTTTTTGATGTTGCTAAATGAGTAAAGCTGTTTAAGTATTTAACTCCTATTGATAAGGAGCTGAGTTATTTCTAAGCATTACTGTATGAAAGCACACCTGGGGCAGGAGAGAGACTTTCAAAGTTGACTGCACATTAGAATCACCTGGGAACTTTTAAAAAGCACTAATGCTCAGGCCTCACATTATACCAATTAAATCAGAATCTTTCCTGGGGGCTGGGAGTAGACACATATAACATTTTTAAAGTTCTCCAAGTGATTTTCTTTTCTTTTTTTTTTTTTTTTTTGAGACGGAGTCTCGCTCTGTCGCCCAGGCTGGAGTGCAGTGGCGCAATCTCGGCTCACTGCAAGCTCCGCCTCCCGGGTTCACGCCATTCTCCTGCCTCAGCCTCTCCGAGTAGCTGGGACTACAGGCGCCCGCCACCACGCCCGGCTAATTTTTTGTATTTTTTTTAGTAGAGACGGGGTTTCACCGTGTTCTCGATCTCCTGACCTCGTGATCTGCCCGCCTCGGCCTCCCAAAGTGCTGGGATTACAAGCGTGAGCCACCGCGCCCGGCCCTCCAAGTGGTTTTCAACATGCAACCAGAGTTGAGAACTATTGGCGATATTTCTCAAACTTAAGTGTACGTAACAATCACCTGGGAATCTTGTTAAACTGTAGATTCTAATTCTAGAGATCTGTGATTCTGCATTTCTAAGGAGCTTCAGGTTGATGATTACGCTGGTCACCTGCAGGCTGCACTTAACGTTGCAAAGGGTTACGGGTATGAGCTGGTATTTGCTGAGATCTTGGATTTTGAAATTCATAGAGCTCCATTTAAGGATCTATGGACTGTGGAGGTAGGAAAAATGTGAGCTGGGGAATGGAAGTAGAAAGGAGGAGGGGGGAGTGTGATGGGGAAAGAAGAGAGAGGGCTGGTGAACAAAGAGTAGATAGATAGTAAATAGCAGATACGTTCTCAGGGTAGCAACTTTTCCTTTGCCCTTTCCTTAAAAAAAAAAAAAAAAAAAATCATTGTCCTGGCCGGACCTAGTGGCTCACGCCTGTAATCCCAGCACTTTGGGAGGCAGAGGCAGGCAGATCATGAGGTCAGTAGTTCAAGACCAGCCTGGCCAACATGGTGAAACGCTGTCTCTACTAAAAATACAAAAAAAATTAGCTGGGTGTGGTGGCAGGCGCCTACTCAGAAGGCTGAGGCAGGAGAATCACTTGAACCCGGAAGGCGGAGGTTGCAGTAAGCCGAGATCATGCCGTTACACTGTAGCCTGGGCAACGAGAGCGAAACTCCGTCTCAAAAAAAAAAAAAAAACATCGTCCTTTGGAGGAACTTTGTCTAAATTTCACCATTATCCTCAGCAATCATTAGACTTGTCACAATTTTGAAGAAAAGTTTTGGATTTGTTTCCTGAGAAAATATGAATGCCTTAATGAATTTATTGCTTAGTTCAGTCTTATCTGAGCAAGCATATTAACATCATAATGGCCCTAAACCTTTTGGAAGCGAGGTTAAGGGCAAGGAGAGCACACAATTGAATGGTGTCAAATATTTATCGAGCACCCAATACCTGCCAAGAACTTTCACTTGTATTACCTAATTTAATTTTATGAAAATTCTATAAGCTATGTAAGTTTTCATATTCTCATTTGGAGATGAGGAAGCTGAATGTAAAGCAAGCATTAAGTTATTTCCCAAGGTCACATAAATATAAACCAACAGAGTTAGTATCTATACTCAGACATTTTCACTCCAAGTTCAGTTTTCTTTCCATTTCAACTAGGAAAGCCTGAACTTACAGAAATAGCAGATAGGTTGAAAAATAAAAAAGAAATAAATATGTGATTGCAACAAAAGATGGAGGCTAATATGTGGAATGTAGAAACAGTTTTGAAAAGAGCATTGAATTTCAAGAACATAATAAATTTCAAGTTTAAAATGTAATCTTGAAAACTGTGAAGGATTTGCTAATGGACTATTCCAGTAAAAAATTAAACTATTATCAAATAAATGTTAAGAGTAGTTAAGGAACCTAATGAGATATTTAGAAAGTTCCTTTCCCTAAGGATTCCCTAAAAGTAAAAATAATTCTTAGTTTCCCCTGACTTGTTTGCTCATAACTGTATGATAAACTAAAGCTTTTGTGCAAAGTTATCAGTGTCAAGAACTACACAAAATGTTACCCTGGGAATAGAGAGGATGTGTGCCAATGTGTGTGTTGTGGGGGTTAGAAGAAATCTAATTAAGAAAAGTGGGCAAAGACATTTTACTATCAAGGCTGAAACAGGAAGATATGGAAAGAGAATTTGTCCCTATGTGCTTGAGGGAATAGACCTATATAATTCTGAGGGAGGTTGGATAGACATATATTATCTACCATCTGTTTCTACACCTTGAGGACCCTAACTAATGAGATCTTGGATTTGCCCCTAACGTTTAGCAGATAGTTGTGGGAAGACTCTGAAGCTTCATTCTGAAACTCCAAAATTCCTTGATGTGTCAGGACCATTTTATTGCTGTAGAAGGTTGAGAGAGGTCACTGTCAGTAAAAACACATTAACATTCATCCTGTAGGGCCTACAAAGCAACTCAGAAACCAGTGTTGGTCACCCAGTCAAATTGATTGCTATTGGCAGCCAAGCTACATGACATTTCTGTGTGTTTATGGGTTGAAACCATGGGATGAGTTGCACAGTTGAACTTTTTATTTAATCTCTTTTCTTTAGCATAGATCATTAGATTAATTTTTAGATTCCCACCTCTTAAAAATCACTCATAGCAGTTTGAAATATGTACCTTAAAATATACATGAGCTGATATTCATTTGTTTGGCAGGGTTGATCCAAGATAATCCACCAAAAAATGGTTCATAGGTCAAAGTCCCCCTGTAACCCTGAAACCCCTGAAAACTAAAGATCTTGGCTTAAAGTAGACCTATTTTGTGCTGAATTCCACTTGACTGAAAATGGGATGATTGCATGTTTCCAGTGCCAATATGGTAAGAAGACTGCTGTTGGTCACAGTCATCTACCAAGAATATGTAAAATAAGTTTTAGATCATTCTAAAATAGATATAGTTTTTGCTCTCATGCTGGAAGTCAGTTCAACACCTTCATACATTTACCATACCTATATTAATGTCAGTAGAGTTTATGATTTGATTTAGTTTAGATCTGTGTCCCCACCAAAGTAATGTCAAATTATAATCCCTAATGTTGAATGAGAGGCCTGGTGGAAGGTGACTGGATCATGGGGGCAGATTTCCCATGAACGATTTAGTACCATCTCCTTGGTCCTGTCCTTGCAATAGTGAGTGAATTCTCATGAGATCTGGTCGTTTAAAGTGTGTGGCACCTCCCCCCTCACTGTCTCTTGCTTCTGCTCCCGCCATGTAGGATGGCTGCTCCCCCTTTGCCTTCTGCCATGATTGGAAGCTTCCTGAGGCCTCCCCAGAAGCAGAAACCACTATACTTCCTGTACAGCCTGCAGAACCGTGAGTCAATTCAATCTTTTTTCTTTATAAATTACCTAATATCAGGTATTTCTTTATAACAGTGCAAAAATGGATGAATACATGATTCTTTCCAGGAATTTATGCTGAACCCTCCTTGCCTCTGTCTCTGATGATGCCCTGCCCTATTCTCAGGCTTGTCTTTGCTTCTCCTCCTGGCTTTTGAAATTGGAGTGGTCTCATTTCCCTTTTTAATCCCACAAGGTATCCCTTGTGATTAATTCTGAGCTCTGGGAGGATGCTCCCCTCTGGTTTTACCTCTCAAAACTCATGCCTGGTACCAGGTTTTAATTAGCCCCTTGTCAGCCCCTCCCTCCCTTCAGGAATCAAAAAGGCTGAAGTCAATGTATTATAATTACAATTGTGTTGAAGATATTTCCAACACACTGGATGCTGATAGGTGAAGAGATAATGGGTGGTAAAATATCAAGACTAATATTCTTATCACTACTGTCTAGAAATACATACTGACATTGGGATCAAAGAAAACCAGAGCAGCCTAGGGAACCCTATTCTATCCCATTTGTAAATTTTGATTTATAACTGAACCTGACTGATCTTTGTTATCAATGAATAATAAGTTATTACTGAGGATGTGGACAAATAAATGGGAATGAATCTTCAAACCAAACATATGACTTTTTATTCTCTTGTTTTTTCACTAGTTCTAGACTCAGGCATTTCATGAAACTCTGTGCAAATTTTCAAGGGTAGAACTCAATACGTTGTGCCTGACCTGAAAACTCTAAATTCTGAAAATTAAAGAAAAAGAATCTTTTAGGCTTATTCCTTCAATCCGTTTTATGCAAAAGCATAGCTAAAGTCTACACTTACTGTTATGATAATTACTTTTTATTTAAACATGAATCTTCATTATTTATTGTCATAAAAATCTCACTTTTTATGTGTGTTTATATATGAATAAATGTAGATTAAATATCTAATATGTGTTTATATGTGAATAAATGTATATTAAATATCTAATGTAGGAATGACAGTCTCTTTCACATTCTCTTATTGAGTGAGTTTTAAAACACTTATAAAGCCATTGGGATGATATTCCATTGCTTAAAAACCTTAGTGAGTCCCTGTTCCCTTCAGATATGCTATACTTTTTAATAGTGTTCCATGGTTCTTGAATTTTTCTCGAGACAAAGTCTCTCTCTGTTGCCCAGACTGGAGTGTAGTAGTGCGATCTTAGCTCAGTGCAACCTCCGCCTCTTGGGTTCAAGCAATTCTCCTGCCTCAGTCTCCCAAGTAGCTGGGATTACAGGCCTCCGCCACCATGTCTAGCTAATTTTTGTATTTTTAGTAGAGACAGGGTTTTATCACATTGGCCAGGATGGTCTCAAACTCCTGACCTCAAGTGATCCTCTTGCTTCAGCCTCCTAAAGTGCTGGGATTATAGGCATGAGCCACTGTCGAATGTTTTATTCTGTATTTCTTTTCCATTCCTTTTTTTCTCCTTGTGTTTCAGTTTGGGAAGTTTCTTGTGACCTATTTTCAAATTCACTGATTCTTTCCTTGTCTATATTGAGTCTAATGATGAGCCTATGTGAGTCAATCTTCATTTTTTTTAGCATTTATTTTCAATTTTTTCTTTATGGTTTCCATGTCTCTGTTGACATTATCCATTTTCCCCTTAGATGTGACACTCATTTTTGCACAGTAGACAAACGTTTACAAAATTTTTTTGTGCCTTCTTGCTTCACATTACAAGCTACAGTTATAATCGAATTATTTCATGTTACCTGAAAAAAAATTCTGTCTGATTCCAGGTTTCATGAAATTCTTATATTTCAAATATTACTCTGTGATGACTTCCTGGTCTGATTTTATCAGTCCTTGGCATAATTGGTGGCTTCTTCCTATGCTTGACCAAAATACTTTCTATATACCTTTGTATGCACATTATACTCTATTATATCTATTGCTATTATATTGTTATAAGTTTTGTGTTATACTATTAATATCTATTGTTAGATGTCTATCTCTTTTATAAGACTATAACATCCTAAAGAATATGGAAGACATTTTACCCATATTTATAATTCCAGGCACATACTAAGTGCTCAACATTTTACATGAATATTCTGTTTTATTCCTAAAAGCATGTGAGAAACTTAGGAGAAAACACAAGCAATAAAACAGTGGTAAATTGAAAATAGAAATACAGAATCTGAAAAAGTAGGAATGCATATAAAATTTAAAACTTGAAATCCTGTAAAATAAATGCCCAAATAGACAATTTAAAGACAAAACTGAGCTTCAAATTTCTGAGCTTCCTAGAAGACAAAAAAGTAAAATGAGACACATGGTATTTTAGGTAGCTGTTGCCAAAGCATTGAAATATAACAGCATTGAAAGAACCATAACATATTGGTGGCTCATGCTATTTACTTATTATGCATCTGTGGGTGAGCTTAAGCAATTCTGTTAACCTCAGCTGAGCTAAAATCTATGTTTTGACTGGATTTTAGCTGATTTAAACTGTAGTGTCTGTTATTTTGTTTCAAGCTGCAGGTGTGAAACAGAAAATACTCCAGCATCTCTCAGCCTCCTTGGACATGTAGGCTAAGCCAGATCATGTTCTCATGGCAAGGCAAGGGTCAAACAGCCAGGCCCAATATCACAGGTACTTGTAAGACTTTGGTTCTGCCATGTTCACTGACATTCCATTGCTTGAATAAATCATATGGTCAGACCCAATGTCAAGAGACAGAGAAACTGTCTACTTCCATGGAGGTGGCACTGAAAAGGCCATAAAAATTTCTGAATCATAATCTAATTATATATGAGAAATTATTGTTTGCTTAAGAGGAAGGGTATTATTTTGTAAGGGAAAATAAAACTTTACCCAGTCCCATATGCCAAGAAATATTTCTCAAATGCTATTTTATATGTGTGGTTCTTAGGGATACAATGGACGTATCATTGACAATATTTCCTAAGTCTATTGGTTTTAAATTCATATTGCTATTTCTTTTTTTTTTTGAGACGGAGTCCCCCTCTGTCACCAGGCTGGAGTGCAGTGGTGTGATCTCGGCTCACTGCAACCTCCGCCTCCCGGGTTCAAGTGATTCTCCTGCCTCAGCCTCCCGAGTAGCTGGGACGACAGGCATGTGCCGCCATGCCCAGCTAATTTTTGTATTTTTAGTAGAGACAGGGTTTCACCATGTTGGCCAGGATGGTCTAGATCTCTCGACCTTGTGATCCACCTACCTCGGCCTCCCAAAGTGCTGGGATTACAGGCGTGAGCCACCGCGCCCGGCCGTATTGCTATTTCTTGAGGTTAACCTAATTCAAACAGATGCTTATGTTGTGCTTATTGTCTCATATGCATTGTTGAATTAGATTTCCATGGCCATGTCAGAAATGGAAGACAATATCTTTATATCCATTTTTTAGATGAGAAACCATTACTCAGTGATATTAAGCAATTTTCCCAGTACTAAAGATTCAGTAAATGATATAACTTAAATATCATCAACTATATCACAATGTTGTTAATTCCAAGATATCATGGCATCTTTCAAAGGCCTAGACCACATTAACTCTAAAATTGATAACAATAGTATTAATAGGAGCTATAGTCATACACAAGGTTCATAGATGTGTGCAGTATTAACAGGGCTTGTCACTAGTTGTTTTTGTTTTATCCTCATCAAAATTCACAATCACGTCTAGATTTTTTGCACATAGCTATATAGTCGTCATAGCACTATTTGTTGGAAAGATTATCCTTCCTCTGTCGAATTCTCTTTCCTCTTTTATCAAAGATCAGTTGGATATATATGTGTTAGTCTATTTCTGGGCTCCTCATCTTCCATTGATATGTCCAGCTTTTTTCACCCAAACCACGCTGTATTGATTATTGTAGCTTTATAGTAATTCACGTGGTATAGTTCTCCCATTTTGTTCTTTTCCTCTTCAGTACTATGTTGACTATTCTGGATCTTTCCTCTATTGATCCTATACACATTTTGTTAGATTTATTCTTAAGAGCTTCTTGTTTGAATACTGATATAAATGGTATTCTGTTTTTAGTTTCAAATTTAAATTTTCCATTGTTGGTATATAGAAAAGCAATTGATGTATCCTGCAGCTCTGTTTTAATTGCTTATTAGTTACAGGATTTGTTGTTGATTCATTGGGATTTTCTACATAGGCAATCATGTCATTTGCAAAAACAAACAAATGGAAACAGCGTTATTCTTTCTAATCTATATACCTTTTATTTTGTTTTCTTGTCTTATTACCTTTGTTAGGGCTTTGCATATGGTGTTGAATAGCGGTAGTGAAAGGGACATTCTTGCCTTGTTTCCAGTCTTGGGGGAACAGAGCCTAGTTTCTCATGATCAAAAATGATATTATTTGTAAGTTTTTTGTAGGTGTTCTTTATCAAGTTTAGAAATTCCCCTCTATTTCTAGTTTGAGAGTTTTAAAATCATGGATCATTGCTGGATTTTGTCAAATGCTTTTTCTGCGTCAATTAATATGATCAACTGATTTTTCTTCTTTGTTAATATAGTGAGTTAGATTAATTAATTTTCAAATGTTGAACCAGACTTTGGGGAACTTGGAATTAATTCTACTTGGTCATAGTTTTAATTCTTTTTATACATTGCTAAATTCCACTTGCTTAGTTCCATAGATCTCTTAAGTAAAACTCATTAGTTCCAAATTCAGAATGACCTGCAACCCTGGTACCAGAGATTATATGTAGCAAAGACAAATAAATAAATTACTCAATATAGCTTTCTTGAATAAAAATTAGATTATAACTGAATTAAAGTTAGACCTAAAAAGACTTTGAACTTCTAAGACAAACCAGTAGATCAGCAATGGGTTTCATTAAACATATTTTTAGTTTTCCATGGACTGATTGAAACTTTGTTCTAGAATAGGGGTTTAGAAGTTACTAGTTAAAAAACTTGTGATCCCCATTTACTGATGGGTTTTTTTTTTCTTCTTAAGACATACCTTCTTGAGACCTCAGAAATCTGTAAATAGCTTTTCTCTTTTTCTACTTGTATACTGAATTGCCAATCTCACTTAGTGTGGCTCTCAATAAAAACCCCAGATATATATCCTCTATGTAAAAGTTAAACAAGTGGTGATTTTTCTCAAGTAAGATGTTTGTTTTAGCCTCAGAAAGGCAAAAGTCAGGAACCTGTAGATGTGTTGTTGAATATCTTTTAGAAGGTATTTCTGACAAAGAGGCCAAGAATATTAGTCTGGGTCTTTGGGGGAAGGAGCTGGTCCATTTAACACTTACCTAAATAGAAATGAATGAAGTGTCTATTTACAAAGTCATGGGCATGATTTAGGGAATCAATAAAGGATGGTGAAGCTCCCAGGGACAGCAACAGCTGGAGTTCTTAGAGCTGAATACCCCTAGAGCTAAAATGGGCAAAGGCCCCAGTGGTGTTATCAGAACCCAGTGAGAGCTGCAGTTGTGGAAGAGGGGCTTCTCAACCACTGGTTAAGAAAGGATGATATAGATAAAAATGCAGTTCTCTGAATTTCCACCCTTCAAATTGTGTGTATGAGTTTTCTTTTGCTGCTGAAACAAATTATTACAAACTAAGTAGCTTAAAGCAATACAGTATTTTTATGTTACAGTTCTGTAACAATAAAATAAGCACCTTGATTTTAACCTGGTTCAACCTTGTCAGACTTCTGTAAGAAATGTACGGCTACATTTCCTTTTGGAGGCTCAAGCTGGGGGGTCCATTTTCTGACTTTTCCAGGTACTAGAGGGGACCTGCATTTCTTGGCTTGTGGCCCCTTCCTCCATCTTCAAAAGCCAGAGTGCAGATTGAGTTCTTCTACCATTGCATTACTCTGACTGCCTCTTCTGCCTCCTGCTCTATTCTTAAAAAAACTTGTGACTACACTGAGCTCATTTGGATAATCCAAGACAATCTCCTTATCTTAGTATCAGCTGATCAGCAACCTTAGTTCCATCTACAATTTTAATTCTTCTTTTTCATGTAACCTAACATTTTCACAGGTTCCAGAGATTAGGATGTGGATATTTTTGGAAACTGTTATTCTGCCTATCACACTGTTGATGTTCAAAATTCTCTCTAAGATAAATGCTTATATTCCCATGATCGCTTATAATTCTTATTTCCTTTCTTTACTAAATTTTTTTCTGGCTCTATGACTCTTGCAATGGTATTTCCTTACCCCTGTGCTAAGAAAAATACAAAACAGGAACCCTTTCTTTAAATGTCATTCCACCTTCAAATAAATTTGAAAAGGAAATTATTGTCTGTGTTAGAAATTTTTCAGAGGATATATTAGACATTTCTAATCTCCTTCTGTTGGTTGTTCAACTACTGTCGTTTCTCAATGGGCATTGATTACTTCACTGTACCTGGTGCCCAACCTTCCTTCATAAACATTGGTCCTATATTTATCTCCTCATTATGCTGCTTTATTCTCTTTTCCCTTCTCCTCACTCCCAGTTGCATTACATATTACTCTCACTTGTTCATGCAGACACTTGACTGTCTCTTCTGTTGCCTACTGGTGTATTTTTCTAAAAGGAATTGTGGTGAAAGCTAGTATAATACATTTCTTTTCATTTGCTATGGTATGGATCTGTAGTGCCCACTGAAATCTCATATTGAAATGCAATACCCAAAGTTGGACATGGGGCCTGGTGGGAGATGATTGGATCATGGGGGCAGTTTCTCATGAATGGTTTAGTACCATCCCCCTTGGCACTGTTGTCACAATAGTGAGTGAGTGAGTTATCACAAGATCTGGTTGTTTAAAAGTGTGTAGCACCTCCCTCATCTCACTCTGCCTCCTGCTCTGGCCATGTGATGTGTCTGGTGTCTGCTCCCCCTTAGCCTTCCGCCATGATTGTAAGTTTTCTGAGGCCTTTGCAGAAGCCAGGGAGATGCCACTATGCTTTTGTACAGCAGAACTGTGAGCCAATGTAACCTCTTTTCTTTATAAATCACCCAGTCTCAGGTATTTCTTTATTGCAGTATGAGAATGGACTGATGTACCATTGATAGCAAACATGTAATCAAATCCTGTTTATGCCTTTCTTTCACATATGGTCAACTCCCTTCCGGTATCTCTTTGATCTGAAGGATCTATTTTATTTGAAGCAGTAAAACAGTAAAATAAGAGCTTTATTATAGTTAACATCTGTGGTGAGATTTGTTTATCTCAATAAAATGTTTCAGTTCAGTGAAAATGACATCACAAGAACGTTTTCTGAGGTAAACATTGTGGTGTGGCTACTTGACCTCAACTTCCTTCTTGCTGTCCCTCCTTAAAGATCTGGAAATCTAGATATTTCCTCAGTTTTCCTGACAGCTGGGATGTCTGAAAACATAATTCCAACCAATAAGATGCTGTATTAGTTTGCTAGGACTGTCATAACAAAATACCACAGACAGGTTGCTTAAATGACAGAAATTTATTTTCTCATAGTTCTGGAGGCTGGACGTCCAAAATCAAGGTGTCAGTAGAGTTGGTTTTATTTTGTCTTATTTTGAAGCCTCTCTCCTTAACTTGCAGAAGGCTGCCTTCTACATGCATCCCGTCATAGTCTTTCCTCTGTGTGTAAGTATCTCTGGTGTCTTGTGTGTGTGTCCAAATTGTCCCTCTTTTTAAAGAATACAGCTCAGATTGAATGAAGGCCCACCTGGATGACTTTCTTTAACCATAATTACCTCTTTACTGCCTCTATCTTCAAACACAGTTACATTCTGAGGTACTGGGGGTTAGGGTTTTAACATATTACTTTTAAGATGACACAATTCACCTTATAACAGATGCTAAGCATAAGTCTGTGAGAGTAGCCTCAAGAAAAGTAAATTCTGTTTTTGGGACGAAGTTTTGCTATTTTGCCCTGGCTGGAGTGCAATGTCACAGTCTCAGCTCACTGCAACCTCTGCCTCCTGGGTTCAAGTGATTCCCTACCTCAGCCTCCCAAGTAGCTGGGATTACAGGCATGTGCCACCATGCCTGGTTAATTTTTGTATTTTTAATAGAGACGGGGTTTCACCATGTTGATCAGGCTGGTCTCAAACTCCTGACCTCAGCTGATCCACCCGCCTCAGCCTCCCAAAGTTCTGAGATTACAGGCCTGAGCCACCGTGCCAGGCCAGAAAACTAAATTCTTACTAGGATGGATAGACATGGTTGCTATGACCTCTCTTCTCTCTTTTCCTGATTGAATAAAGATGTGACAGATGGAGGTAGCATAGTCATCATGTGATCCTGAAATAAAGACAGTGAGCCAAAGATATGTCAGAACTTACATCAGAGTCCAAAATTAATATCAGTAGCCATATACCTCCAGACTTCTTGTTATATTAAATGAATAAACTGATTCATGTAAGCCTTTTGAGCACAGCATTTTATTATTTGCTGCTGGATAGAATCTCACCTAATTAATTTGTGTGTCAAGGATGTTGTGAATCTTAATTATTAAATTTTGATTATTAGCAGAAATGAAGACATCGTGCCCCTTTAAATCAGGATCCCATCAGGAATCAGAAATCACCCCAAAGGGAATGTAATGAAAGAGTTACATACACTAGGGAGGGATAAGGGGAGAAATAGGGACGGTGAACCACCCAGAGATGAGAAGTGGAAGAAAACCGTCACCCTAAAATCAAATGGACAAGGGAAGAAAAATGAATTACTTCACCCCAGTGAGAGGTGAACCTATCGAGGAGTGGCTGCACGTGGAGCCTATAGACATAGAGAGTCACAGCTACTGCCAGAGGCATGGCAAGGAAACAGAAAAGGAGCAGATAAGAAAACCCACAGTCTCTGTCTTCCTCCCTTTGGATTGTCTGCCTGCCTGTGCCTCCAGTATCCAAACCAACTGGAAGCTTTTGGTCAGGGAAGCCTGATAGGTGGAGTCTATCAATGTCAGTCTCCCAGGGAAAGTGCAGGGGAGAGAAAGGCAGAGAATGAACCTTGGAGAAGTATAGGGAAAATGCAAAATAATCAGCACAGTGTCCTAGAGAACTTTAGCCTCATTTTGACCATTTTTCATTTCCATTACTATCTGACATAATACAGGCCAGTAGCTCTTCTCTGATATCAAATATCCATCCTTTAACTTGAAATGCACAAACCTATAAATTAAATTTAGCTATCCTTGGGAAATGAGATTTGACTAAAAGGCCTATGAGTGAAGTATCTGTGATAATACAAATTGAGAAACTTCAGCTTCTCAATCAGTTGTCATCCATCAGAGTATTAAAAATATGAATTCATAGCTGCATCCTAGGTATACCTTCGTTTAATCCAATAATGATGCAAAAGTGCTGCTTAAAAGCAATTAGAAAGGGTGAGAGTCTCAGTTTCTTTACCAGTAAAATAAATGGAACTGATCTCATCAATTGTATTACAGGGCTCTAAGAATAAGACAAAATATCAGTCATAAAATAGATTATTTTAGCTTCCTTCCTCCCTTCCTTCCCTCCCTCCCTTCCCTCCTTCCTTCCTCCCTTTCCTTCCTTCCTTTCCTTTCCTTCCTTCCTTTCCTTCCTTTCCTTTCCTTTCCTTTCCTTTTCCTTTTCCTTTTCCTTTCCTTTCCTTCCCTCTGTGGCCCAGGCTGCAATCTACTCAGCTCGCTGCTGCCCGCGCCGCGGACTGCCTGGGCCTGCCGCCGCGCGTCACCGCTGCCTGCTTTTTCGCCTTTGGCTGCAGGCGCGCGGTCGCCATGTTGGCCACGCTGCTCACCACCTCCTGACGCCGAGTGCTCTGCCCGCCTCAGCCTCCCGAGCCCCTGCCCGGCCACCGCCCTGTCTGGGAGGTGGGGAGCGCCTCTGCCCGGCCACCCCGTCCGGGAAGAAGTGAGGAGCGCCTCTGCCCGGCCACCCCATCCGGGAAGAAGTGAGGAGCGCCTCTGCCCGGCCGCCCCGTCTGGGAAGTGAGGAGCACCTCTGCCCGGCCGCCCCATCCGGGAAGAAGTGAGGAGCGCCTCTGCCCGGCCGCCCCGTCTGGGAAGTGAGGAGCGCCTCTGCCCGGGTGCCCCGTCCGGGACGAAGTGAGGAGCACCTCTGCCGGCCCCGTCGAAGTGAGGACCCTGCCTGGCCGCCCCGTCTGGGAAGAGGTGAGGGGTACCTCTGCCCGGCCGCCCCGTCTGGGAAGTGAGGAGCACCTCTGCCCGGCCACCCATCGTCTGGGAAGTGAGGAGCGCCTCTGCCCGGCCGCCCCGCTTGGGAAGTGAGGAGCGCCTCTGCCCGGCCACCTACCGTCTGGGAAGTGAGGAGCGCCTCTGCCCGGCCACCCACCGTCTGGGAAGTGAGGAGCGCCTCTGCCCGGCCACCCACCGTCTGGGAAGTGAGGAGCGCCTCTGCCCGGCCGCCCCGTCTGGGAAGTGAGGAGCGCCTCTGCCCGGCCACCTATCGTCTGGGAGGTGAGGAGCGCCTCTGCCCGGCCGCCCCGTCCGGGAAGAAGTGAGGAGCGCCTCTGCCCGGCCGCCCCGTCCGGGAAGAAGTGAGGAGCGCCTCTGCCCGGCCGCCCCGTCTGGGAAGTGAGGAGCGCCTCGGCCCGGCCGCCCCGTCTGGGAAGTGAGGAGCGCCTCTGCCCGGCCACCCATCGTCTGGGAAGTGAGGAGCGTCTCTGCCCGGCCACCCATTGTCTGGGAAGTGAGGGGCGCCTCTGCCCGGCCACCTATCGTCTGGGAAGAAGTGAGGAGCGTGTCTGCCTGGCCGCCCCATCTGGGAAGTGAGGAGCGCCTCTGCCCGGCCGCTCCGTGTCTGGGAAGAAGTGAGGAGCGCCTCTGCCCGGCCGCTCCGTCTGGGAGATCTACCATGGAGGCCAGAAGCAATGTGGGGGCTGGACGTGGTGGCTCACACCTGTGGTCCCGGCACTCTGGGGGGCGAGGCGGGTTGATCACTTCGGGCTAGGAGTTCGAGACCAGTCTGGCCAACTTGGCGAAACATGAAAAATACAACAGACAAACCAACCAACCAACTCAGTGACAACAAAACAGGTCTACCCTGGAGTCATACTCTAATTTTTTCTATTTTCCTCCCTTTCTGATCCTTTACCCCACTTTCTTTTTCTTCCTCTTCCTTCTCCCTCTTCTTTGTCAAATAGAGGATTGAGTTATCACTGATCCACATAAAGTCCCTCTCTACCTTATTTTAACTCCCACCCCCCATTTCTATTCCCATGTGTAACCTTCCTAATATGTTTGATACGCATCTTTTTGTTTGTATGTATTTTTAGAAAATGTTTATTGTTTTTGTGTGCAAAAATTAATTAAAAAAAAAAAAAAGAAGATCAATAAAACGGATAAACCTGAAAAAAAAATAGTAAAACAAAAAAAATTAATATTATGAGAAAAAAAAAAAATGAATAATTGGCTGGGCACGGTGGCTCACACCTGTAATCCCAGCACTTTGGGAGGCCGAGGTAGGCAGATCACTTGAAGTTGGGAGTTCAAGACCAGCCTGGCCAACATGGTGAAACCTCATCTCTACTAAAAATACAAAAATTAACCAGGCATGGTGCAGGTGCCTGTAATCCCAGCTAGTCGGGAGGCTGAGGCAGGAGAATCGCTTGAGCCAGGAGGCAGAGGTTGCAGTGAGCCAAGATTGCGCCACTGTACTCTAGCCTGGGCGACAGAGTGAGACTTTGTCTCAAAATAAAAAAAGATTAATCAATTATAATGGACCATATTATTTTAATTTTAATTTTCAAGATTTATTCTTGTATTTGTTATATTTATTTTTAATATTTTATTATGTTTTTTGAATATTGTATGTGAAATAAAAAATGAAGTCATGATACAAAAAAAAAATAGATTATTTTAGACTAGAAATTACTCATCATTCTTATAATGAATATGGTAATTAAGTTAAAGACTGTATGTTGATGATAGTCAAAGTTTATTAAATGTCTTCCATATGTAAGACAAGTCTCCTCCCTCCCTCCCTCCCTCCCTCCCTCCCTCCCTCCCTCCCTCCTCCTCCCTTCCTTCCTTCCTTCCTTCCTTCCTTCCTTCCTTCCTTCCTTCCTTCTTTTCTCCTACCTGTTTCTTGCCTTCCTGCCTCTCTTCCTTCCTGCCTTCTAGCCTTCAACAAACATTTTCTGGCTTTGTGTTAGTTATTGGAAATAAAAAAGAACTATGGTATTACAAGTAGAGGCACACAACTTTAAGTTCAGGGCAGGAAAGTATTCTAGAAGGATGTGGAACCTGTTCTGAAATTTGAAGATCATACACAAGCTAGCTGCGGGAAGAAACAGTGGGGGAAGTATATACAAACCAAGAGAAAAGATAATGAAGGCAGGGTGGTTTTTGCTTTAAAAATACTGGAAATATGTAAATATGCAAAAAAATACATAGGGTGGAGGATGGGGGCAATCAAGGGTGGAGGAATCTAGGCCTAGAAGGGATTTGTCTGACTTGGTGCATTGTGAATTTGAAACTAAATGCCTAAGAGTCACTGTATGATTTGCCAAACTAGGAAATTTGAAGAATGAGAGTTGCTGCTATTAATAATTACTCTGGGAGAAAAGATATAAACTGAGAGTGTCCAGGCCAACTGGGATTTATATTTACTTTAAGAATTAGAGACACATTGCCCAGGCGCAGTGGCTCACGCCTGTAATCCCAGCACTTTAGGAGGCCAAGGCGGGCGGAAAACGAGGTCAGGAGATCGAGACCATCCTGGCTAACACGGTGAAACCCTGTCTCTAATAAAAATACAAAAAATTAGCTGGGTGTGGTGGCGGGTGCCTGTAGTCCCAGCTACTCAGGAGGCTGAGGCAGGAGAATGGCGTGAACCCAGGAGGCAGAGCTTGCAGTGAGCTGAGATCGTGCCACTGCACTCCAGCCTGGGTGACAGAGAGAGACTCTGTCTCAAAAACAAACAAACAAACAAACAAAAAACAAGGAATTAGAGACACATTACAGTATTTTAAGGAGAGATGTGGCATGATAAGAACTGCCCTTTAGGGGAAACCAATTTGAATCCTATTAGAATAATCAACTGGACAGATACTGATGCCCTGGGCCAAGGCAGCAGCAGCAGGGTTGGATACAAAGGACTAGATTTCTAAAATATAAAGCAAGTAGTATTAACAGGATTGGACCTGGAGAGTGAGAAAGTATCAATATCTCCTAGGTCACTTGTGCAAGACAGTAGTCCCAAACTCTTGAATAATAAAAACAATTTTTTGATACCCACATCCATTGTAACTAGAAAGATTTAAAAATTATAAAATCAGATAATTTTCTTGCTTACATTTGCTTAAAATTGCTTTTAGAATAAAACTCAAACTCTGTATGGCTCAGAGGCTCTGCACTGTCTGATGACTGCCTGTCTCTCAGCTCACCTTGGCACCATCCTCCCCTTGTTCACTCAGCTCCAGGCACGCTAGCCTCAGTTTTGCGTCTGAAACCCTCCAAGTTCTTTCCATCTTTGGATAGTTTTTATCTACTCTTCTCTGTGCCTGGACTCCCTCCAGGTGTTGCTTCACAGAGCTGGTTCATTCCTTGTCTCAGGTCTCCATCCGGCACCCACTCTAAGGAGATGTCATTAATAAATGTCCATCCACAGTAAACAGCCCAGACCTTCCGCCTAGCACTAGGTTTATTTCAATGAAGGACTTTTATGAGTGAAAATAGAAGTGAGCAAATTTGGAATTGTTGATAAATGGATGATGCACTATTTCTCACACAGCACCAGCCTGATCCTCAAAATATAAGGAATTTATCTCCAAAGTCTTCCATCTGCAATTAAAATAAAAGAAAAAAACCTCACCTTGGCCTTCATAGCCCTCCATGATCTGGCTCCGCTTCTTCTCAGACCTCATGTCCTATAATTCTTGCCATCACTCAGTCTTCTCCAGACCCGTTGACTTGCTGTTCATCAAATACTCCAAACACACTCTTACCTCAGGGATTTTGCACTTGTTCATCCTGCCTGGGATGTTCTTTGCCCACTTACTATATGGTTTACTTTCTCCCATCATGCAGGTCTCTGTGCAAATACCATTCTCTCCAGGAGGCTTTTCTAGACCAGGGTATCCATACTTACTGCTAATCAGACTTTATTATTTTACAGCACTTACCATCTGATGTTGAATAGATATGTGTTTATTATCCCCTAAAGGGTTGTAAGCTCTATTAATGAGGGAAAGTTGTCTGTCTTGTTTATTGTTCATTACTCAGTGATTGTAACACTGGATGGCACATGGTAGGTGACTAATGAATATTTGTTGAACAAATAAGCAAACAAATAGGCTGACCCATGGATTCTCCATACATAGTCTTCCTAGGCTAGCCTTCGATCAGAAGAAGTTTCAAATTTATGTAAAGGGTTTTATAGCTAGATGAGACCAAGAAAAGTTACTGATCCACTAGCCTTCCTTCAGACAGGTGACTTAGTTGTATCAGTCCTATTTAAAGAAAATCAAGCGGGTCTCTGAGAGTGAACTTACTTATTGAAGGTCACATATCTTGTTATTGTCAGAGCCGGTAAGAAACCTCGGTTTTGGCCTGGGCATGGTGGCTCACACCTGTAATCCCAACACATTGGGAGGCCAAGGTGGGTGAATCACTTGAGGCCAGGAGTTAGAGACCAGTTGGGCCAACATGGTAAAACCCTGCCTCTACGAAAAATACAAAAATTAGCTGGGTGTGGTGGTACATGCCTGTAATCCCAGCTACTTGAGAGGCTGAGGCACAAAAATAGTTTGAACCCGGGAGGTGGAGGTTGCAGTGAACCAAGATCATGCTACTGTACACCAGCCTGGGCAACAGAGTAAGACTCTGTCTCAGAAAAAAGAAAAAAAAAAAAAAGAAAGAAAAAGAAATAAAAGAAATTTCAGTTTCCTGTATTTTTGCAGAAAAAAAACCCCACTCACTTTATAGTGCATTTTCTATATGCAAATCTGGTGTTAAGTGCTTTATTCAGTTAAACCATGCTGTGGATAATTATGTAGCTAAGAGAGGCAGTTAGCCCAAGCTCACACAGCTAGTGAGTGACAGAGTTGGAATTTGGTAGCAGTGTCTACTGGCTTCTCAGCCTTGTGATGTCCAAGTGAGCATCTGTTGTAGTGGGTACTTGGCCCCCAAAATACTTGGTACTGTTATCCATCTTAGTGACAACTTCTGAGTCCGATTTTTGAAATCTAGCATAAAGTTAATATATAATCCCCAAAATGTAAAGTGATGAAATAATGATCATGTGAGGGAAGAGGCGAGTGTCGGATTCTCCAAGAAAGGAAGATCAGAATAGCTTCCTGACGTGAATATGCATTTTCTTATTCGAATTTTATAAATACTCTAAAATAATCAGGCTATTATATTAATAAACTTCAATTAATTAAATAATTGGTTCATTTATTCAACAAATGTTTACTGTGCATTTCAGGTGCATGTCATAGTTTTACGCAAATATGAGAAGCACAGAGGAATCTAGACAATCTTTTTTCTCTAGGAGTTTCTGATCTAATTGGGAAGACAGACCATACACAGGCCAAATTTAAACATGCATTTGTGATAATAAAGAGGAGACTTCCAAGAATACATACGAATACCCATTGCAAGTATCCATTGCAACAGGTGCTCACTTGGACATCACAAGGCTAGAAGCTGGTAGACCTGTTACTAAAAAACTTACTAGCTGTGTGAGCTTGGGCTAGTTACTTTACCTCTCTTAGCTACATCCATTTACATTTTAATTAAATGGATTTGGTTAAATTCATTTACATTTTTTTCTATACTAAGCCTTCTTATAGAACATCACCTAGGTACCACCTGGACTGATTTGAAACTTATATTTGCTCCACTCTTTAGCTTATCTGTTAGGTGGCCACATGCATGGGACCGTTAATGAACAAAAACAAAGTAAGGAAAAGGTTGAATAACTCATAAGCCATTTTTTTTCATTTATTCAAATACCTACGGATTGTCAGGACCAAACTGTATGTTGAGAATACAGGGAAGATAAAACAGACATTGTCCTTGCCCTGAAGGAATCACAGTCAAGTAGAGGATAGAGTCATGAACTGTAGTGCTCCCAACTCTTTTATGTGTTAATATAAAAATCAGAAAGGGGGATGGAAGTGCAATGAAACACGTGACTGTGCTGGATTCAAACTGTTGGAGTCTGTGACTTAGCACTACCCCTTACAATCTGTGTGGCACTGAGCACATTTCTTATATAGATGAATTTCAGTTTTCTCATCTATACGATGGTAACAATAGATCCTGCTTCCTAGGGTTATTTTAACTATTCATTGAATTAAATTGTGTAAAGCTCTTGGCAATAAAATATTCTCATTAGATATTCTTCTTGCAGATTTCTGAAATGTTTTTCTACAAGATGTTGTCTCTGTCTGAGATGACTCTAGGAAGAGTAAAGAACATCATGAAAGGGAAGTCATCATGAAAGAGATGCTCAGGGAAATATAAGCATTTTGATAGGCCTAAACCTCTGATCCTCTGCTTAAAGGTGATGGTGTTACTTGGGAGAGAGATGAGGTTGGAAGACTGACAAGGCCAGATAACACACAGGCCTGTATGACACACAAAGAGATTTGGACTTGATGCAAAATATAGTATAGAAAAGGAGAAGTTTAATCAGAGAAATCACATGGTCAAATTAGACTTGGACAGTAAGGCAGAAATACATCAGACCAGAGAGAAATCAGCAGCCAGAAAGGCAGTGAAAAGATAGTTGTAATAGTTTAGGTAATAGATGGTAATGCCCTGAAGGCTTTAGCCCTGGAGCTAGAAAGAAAGGTATGATACTAAGAGATTTTAGAAGGTAAAATAAATAGGATTTAGTGATTTATTGAGTTTTTGGAATGATTAAGGAGAAAAAGTCTAGGGTGAATCCCCAAAATATCTACAAAATAAAAAAATTATTCGTCCAGATAAGTTAAATGATGGCTATTCCAATTATTGCTGCAATTTGTTTCCACTGTACTTACCTCTTGGGTGAATAACAATTTTTCTCATTGATCAAGCACTTACCTGATTGAAGATAGGCAAGCATATTATTGATTCATAAAAGGCCATAATTAATTCTGTGTGTAACTGTTCATGAAAACTAGTGCTTTTGCTACAAAAATGAAACAAAATTTAATTATCAATTAATATAGTACAGAAAGAGCTTTAAGAGAGATCTGTGTATTTAGAAGAGATCTGTGCCTCAAGAATGAGCTTCAAGTTTATTTCAAATGCTAGAGTTTCAAAGCTCCGCAGGCTATTCAGGACTGGATTTCACTCCCAGTACAACCAGCATTCTGGAATTTAATCAGGCAATTTTATTAATTCTATGTAGGAAAGGTTCCTCCTCTATGGCGACAGTTGCTATATGCATTTTGATATGGACTACCAAAAAAAACCAACACGTAGTGTTTTCAGCTTTTTATTGCTTTGAAAACCTTAACTTCATTCTGGGAAAGCCTAAAATAATAAAAGGGAAGTGGTATTTTGTAATTATGGATTGGGGAATTTTAAATCTACCTGAGCTAGTCTTCTTCCACTCCTACATGTTCCACTGTTTAGAAGTCTTCTCATATACCGCATTTACTCATCTAAGGAGACAATTTAGAGCCAGTGAGCATTTCTTTGTGGATTAGGAATGAAGAGTAAGTTGTCTCACTTTATTAGGCATTGCAAAATAGGATGAGACGTTATTTTTTTCAAAGTTCACTTTAATTTTTCTTCTATTTGCTAAATATGATTTACATGGCTTAAGCTTCTTTATACATATGACTATTGGATGTTAAGTGAAGGCATGCATTATTATTATTATTATTTTAAATACAAGCCTTTATTCACATAGATCAGCTTTTTAGCTTTTGTAAACTTAAAAACAAAAAGGATAAATAAGGCACTGTACTTTTAAAAATGAAAACTGCTTGACTCCAAGTTTAAAACCCAAGGAACAACCAGAATATAGTATATAATTTTCCGTTAGCCTCAGAGAAGGACTCTGCAAGTTCCCTTTTCCATCTGAGATACATTTTCTGACATCTCAAATTACAGTGTTCCCCACTAACTGTAAACTTGAAGGGGTTGATAAGCTTAGAAAAGCAGATTTAGTTAATACAAAATAAAAGGTTACTTCTGTAGAACAGTTTTACGCTTGGCTACCATCTTTCCAATCATTTTGCATCCAGCCGCCTCCATCTGCTGTGCGAAGGGTCCAGTTTTGGAAGGCGTGTATTATTTAAACAGCATATTGTGTGCCAGGATACCAGTGCTGACTGGATGCATCTGGAATTTCCCTGATACTAGTTAACAATTACCAAATGTTAAAATCATCACAAGAAAAATAATACTGATATCTGACAGTGCCATAGAAAGAAATGGCAAAACCTTTTTCAGTCTCTTTAGAGCAACCTAACTACATATTATGAGATATGATTTATTGTGTTGCAATAAGGCTGAATCAAGAGATGATTAATGAAGAATTTGTGGAATATTGAAGGGTTTATGATACATACATTTTGGGTAAAATGTTTACTTCTTTGAGCGGAGCTTAAGATTTCACAATTTCTATTCCATTTCCTACCCCAAGGGAACAATTTAAGGGAAATACTCCAAAATATTAATCCTGAAGTTTTATGTATTTAAGAAGCTTAAAATTTTAGTTTGGATTTGAATCAATGTTTTCAGTCTACATTTCAATCTTCTGCTGCAAGAATAACCATACTTTTGGTCTGCAAAATGCTCTGAGATGGCAAGAGAAAGAAGAAGATCATTACAAATAATAGCTCAGAAGGAAAACAACACACTAAAATGAACAAAGAATAAGAGCTTATAGGTGTATGTGAGATAAAGCCTTCCTAAATAGAAAAACTACATTGTAAATTATATAATAACCTCCAGTGTTGTGGTATAGGTGAAAATTATTTCTTAATACAACTAGTTTTTGCTAAGACTCTCCATCATGTAATAAATAATGAACGACCATTTTGATTCTTATTTATGGTTATATGAGATAGGGAAGGGATGAATAGAAATTGCTTCAGCTCATAACGGTTTACAACTATTAAATTTTTTATTTTGGACTGTAACTTTCACCTAGAGAAAATACAAGGAAGGGTATCATGACATGGCTAAAGGTACAGTTATTTTAAAATAGCAGTCCCAAGGTGTAAAAGCACAGTTACTTTATCACGAGAGAATGTGTGTGACCGACATTACCTCATCTCTGAACTTTGTCCAGTTGCTTGTTCTTTTTCTCAATTGTGGTCACTCTTAAACTCTGGAGATGAAGGAAAACCTATGGTGAGGTTGAGGGATGAAAACGTTCTCTGTATTGTACACTCTCTAATAATTATGAAAAGAGAAAACTGTTACTGTTTATAGACTTCTTAGAACCATATTTGGCAGAACTTTTCTCTAATACAATACATAGATGAGCGAGAAGATTTTCTAAGCACATGACTACAAAAATAAAGTAGAGAAGTAAATTAATCAATCTGACTTCATAAAAAATTTTTAAATTCCCCAAAGTTTAGAAATAAGCTCCAAAGCTTCAATACCAAAAACCTATCTGAAGGGCAACTTCGCCAGGAAAAGTAGTCACAAACTAAAAGTTGATGTTTTTAATAAATCAAGGGCTATCATGTATCAGTAAAAATATAGAAGGCAGAATAAATAATAGTGATAAGCCATCTTATCACTGTTACATGCCCTTTAGACTGGCAAACACTGGAATGCTGGCTAATGCCAAGTGTTTGAATAGAAGTGAGGATGTAGGAAGACTTAGGCACTGCTAGTGAAAACTTTGATTGCAGAAGCCATTTTGTGGAGAAACCTGGCAGTATTGAGTGCCATTCTCTCTATATATATACCCTACAATCCAGCAATTTCACTCCTGGATAAATATCACAAACTAATACACAGGTCTATAAAGGGACAGGTTCAAGATGTTCATGGCAACTTCACTGGGATAGGTAGAAGAGGAAGCAGGCTAAAGAAGTGGGTAACGTGGTGGGTACATACCACAGGGTTGTAGCCAGCAGTGAGAAGCAGTAGACTTGGTGGACACAAAAGAACATGGATAGATCTTTTTTTTTTTCCTTTTTTTTGAGATAGAGTCTTACCCTGTCGCCCAGGCTGGAGTGCAGTGGCTCGATCTTGGCTCACTAAAACCTCCACCTCCCAGGTTCAAATGTTCTCCCATCTCAGCCTCCTGAGGAGCTGGGATCACAGGCACATGCCACCACACCCAGCTAATTTTTGTATTTTTAGTAGAGATGGGGTTTCACCATGTTGGTCAGGCTGGTCTCAAACTCCCGACCTCAAATGATCCGCCCATCTCGGCCTCCCAAAGTGCTGGGATTACAGGCATGAGCCACCGCATCTGGCCGGATAGATCGTAAAAGCAGAGACTTGTGTTGAATGTATATGTGTGCATATATATGTATATTTTGTGTGTGTGTGTGTGTGTGTGTGTCTGTATATATATATACACAATGCTGGGACCTTGTGCAACCACTGATGACACTATGTCTCCAGCTGAAAAACATGATTAGCTCAACCTTCTGCAACCTGAAGTCTGGAAAAAAACTACAAATAATGAGGAAGAGGAGACTAGGCTAGATGAGAGCATGAGGGAAATCTCTGGAGGGATGGAAATATTCTGTATCTTGTTTTGTATGATGGTTACACAGTGTATATCTTTGTCAAAAGACAACAAACTGAAGACCTAAGATCAGTGCATATTGTAGTCTGTTAATGAGATGTCAACGAAAATATATACACATTTGTATATATACATACGTGTAATAAATGTAATAGAAAGGAACTTATAGTACTATATTACAGATACATATATCACAAAACTATAACAACATTTTAACAAAATATATAAATATGTATTAAAATATATAAAATATATAAAAATGTATATTAAACAAAATATATAAAAATGTATTAAACATATTAAAATGGTTGCTGAGGAGGGAATGGATACAAATGGGAACAAGGATATAATGAGTTAAATAAATTACAATGCTGAAGACTTGTGTAACCACTGATGACACTATGTCTCCAACTGAGGAATATGATTAGCTCAACCTTCTGCAACCTGAGGTCTGGAAAAAAACTACAAATAAAATAGAAAATGTGACATGACAGCTAATGAGAGAAATGAGAAATACATATGGTTACTAAAAAATATAAAGAGACTTCACAGTTCACCAGAGTCTGCTAACAGAGACAGATATATACCAGTTCACCACACAACAAGCCTGTAATAGGAAGTTCTCACATGAGACAGTTGCTGTCATACTTACCACAAAAAGGCATGTGGAAAACACAGCTGGTTTTCCAACTCAACCACAACTCTCAATCCCCTGCGCATTTATTTGATACCCATAACAGAGGCTGAAAAATGCCATATACTTAAACTTCCAACCTTTTGTGCAGTTAGAGCTGCCAGTTCAAACTATTATTGACCAACATGATGTAAAGAAAATTTTGGATGAGTCTTTGTTTTCTTGACAGAATTCAAGTGAAACCTCTTGCTTTATGCTTTTCTGCTTTTCCTGCTTTGATGGTAGGTGCGATTGCTGGAACTGTGATACTATTTTATCACTATGAGGCAAAACATATAGAAAAGAAAAGCTAAAATGTGATGGTAGGAAAGCATAACACACAAAAGAGCCTGAAATCTGTGATGACATAATTGAGTTACTCCACCAATACTAGCAACAGTCCACTATCAGTCTTCTTCTTATCTGAAGGAACCAAATCCCTATTTATTTAAATCATATATAGTATGTTATTCTGCTACTTCCCAACAGAATCAAAACAATAGATTTGGAAATATCTGGCCTATGGAATACTGTGGGACTGGTGACCCTCCAATCAAAATAAGTGTCAGAAATGGACTGACGTGTCAGAAATGCCAGAATATCCCATGATATTCTGGGAAGTGAGCACATATGCTACCTCAAGTGTTCCTGTTTTTTTCTTTTTTATCAGTAGCTGGTATGAATAGAACTGCCTCTATTAAAAGATGGTTATACTTAACATAGGAAGTGTGGATAGATATTAGAAAAAAGGAAGGAAACATAAATGAAGGACAAATGAAAATTTACATAGAAAGAAGAATTTCTTTGGGAAGCTGGAAATTTTTGATAAAAACTCTCCTTGCTTTGAAATAAGGAAAGCAAAGATTTGTGACAAAATTTCAGAAGAAGAGATACAAAGAGAGCAAAAAGGAGTTAACACATCAAAACACAAGCAGTAGATAGAAATAAGCTGGTGGAACTCAAAAGAAATGCAGCATAAGAATAGAATTATTATCAACATGAAAGATTGTTTAGAGGCAGCCCAAAGCAGAACTCATGGAGGACAAATACCCATCGTGAATATAGGAGACTGGTTTGAAAAACAGTCATTCAAAATAAAATGCGAACAATGAAAAATATCAAAGTAATTCGACTCTGAAAATAGAAAATGGAAAGTGGTTGTCTGGGTGGAAGGGGAGACCTGGCTGGATGAGAGCAGGAGGGAAATCTCTGGAGTGATGGAAATATTCTGTATCTGGTTTTGTGTGATGTTTACATAGTGTATACATTTGCCAAAGTCAACGAAGTGAAGACATAAGATCTGTGCATTTTGCAGTATGTTAATTAGATGTCAACAAAAAATATGCAAAAGTGATTGAGAAAAGAGTAGATATGAATGGCAGAAAAAGGCGATCTAAAACATTCAACAATTTGTTTGTTGAATTTATTTTATTTGTTGAATTTATTAAATTTATTTTAGACAAAGTATTCAACAATCCATAGGAACAAGAGTTTCCCGTAATAAAAAGTCAGAATCTGCACAGGAAAAAAATACACTATGTTCTAGGGACAATGAGCCCCAAATTATTAAGATGCAGATATAGCCTGCTGAATGTATTTAATAAGGACAATGGAAAAATCCTATGACTTTAAAAAAAACTGTGTGTCTTGAAAATTGCACACACAATTTCTCAAAAAATAAACCTAGATTCAAATAAACAATTAAAACCCAAACTGAAGAAAACCTAAAAAAATTATTTTAAAAACATACTCTATATTAATACATGTGAGGTATGGCTAAAACAGGGTTGAGAGAAAATCTTTTCCCCTTCAACATCTTACTAAGGGCAGCAACATGTAAAACATCTTCAACTCAAAGAGAAAATTATGTAAATAAGTAAATTGATAGATAAACGTGCAAAGCCAAGAAAAGCAAAAGGAACCAAAAAGTTAAAATCAGGAATTATTGAATTGGAAAATCAACTAACCAGCCAACAAATGAAAGTCTTTAGCAGAACCAATACATACATTCAGAAACATACATTAAAAACAATACATACATTAAAAACAGTACAACAAAATAGATAAATCATTAAGTACTCTAACCAAGGACAAAAACATACCGATTAAAAATAGGGATGAAAATGGGAAAATAATTACAGATATACAAGAAATGTTTTAAAGTTTTTTGAGACTTAACCATTGTTTGTCAAGTTATTGCAAATGGATGTTTTATAAGAAGCAAGTTCTTCCTGGGCCCTGGTTTATTTGACCAGTCTGGAGATTTTTGTTGTAATAGAAGAGTTCAAACTATTTTTTATCATTATCACCAATAATTGATAACATATATTGAACATCTGTTTTGTGCCAGGTATCCTGCTACCCTCTTCTCATACATCATAATATTAAATTTCCAAAACCTCACTATGAAGCTGTTATCAGTTATATTTCATTGATTCTGAGACACCCAACTTTCTCACATTTTACTGTTATTAAGATTGTGATAGGTCTCACAATAAATGGCATCATACAATTATCAGATATTTTTCCTTTTTATAATATATAAAAATAGTGCCACTTATAATCAATGACATACCTCTTAGATTAAATGAAAAAGATAGTAACCATTTTATAAGTGAAGAGACAGAGCTAACAAGGTTTAACAACACACACAAGGTCACACTGAAGGGGTTTCAGCACAAGTCAGCCTCATACCGAATCCCTTCATAAGGGAAACACTTTGTCCTTAATTATCTCATTGTAAATGACAATCACAATCTATGCTTTCTTGCTGTATCATTCATCTTCTATATTTTGTTCTATTTGTTGTGATTCTTTTACTTATAATCTCCCCATCAGTTTGGAAGTGACTCATTACATGTCAATAGGAACCAACAATAAATGTGTAATGCACACTTATTATGCACCAGGTTTTGTGTTTAAAGGCACATAGAAAATAAATGCTTAATTCTCCTTGTTGAAAATAATAAGGGAAGATACTTCCTTCCCTTTGCTTAGAGTATTTATTTACTTTAGAAAACTTGTAAGTTGTTTCTTTGTCTCTTTGTAAGTCATTAAAAGCTAAATTAGCCTCTTGTCTGCTGTATGGTCCAGGAATTCTGGGAACTATTTCTTTGAAATGCAGTCATTAAGGAAAACAGCATCCCTATCTACCAGTTTCAGTGGGAGGGGAGAAGCTTAACTTTGGTGGATGCCTTGCTCCAAGTTGCAAAACTGCCTCCTGTGAAAAAGATATTAGAAATTTATTTTTCCTTTGGATAAAGTCAATTAGCTAACAAGATGGTAACCCAATTACCAAATGAATTTAGGATGAATTCTGTGTGACAAACTGTGCCATCACGTCCTCTTACATGAGGACTAGTTATAGTTTGTCTTGAGAGCATGTATGTAATGACTTGTTTCTGCTTGGTAAGATTTCTTTCTGCTTTTGTAATCTCTTAGCAAAATGTATGTGATGTGCATTGAATTCTAATTTAATGCTTATGCAATAAAAATAGCTTTCTTTTTCTTCCACTTTTGTGAACGTTTCTGGGTTAGGAGGAGATTTTGTTTATAATTACATTTTCAAACTGTAAGGACTGAAAGTTAACTAGTAAAGAGTTAAATAATTGTTTGGAATGATTTGATTATGCAAATTTATTCCATCACAGTGGTCACATCAGTTTGTGCTTATATACATGATTTTATGCTTCCATAAGTATGTCTAATATTACCCCTTTCCCCTGTAACTAAACATTTAAAAACCAGACAGCTGCTGCTTTGTTGAAGAGAAGGTGGTGAGTTGATCCATGGGGCACACAGTTGGCATTGATGTGTGCTGAATTAATATGCCACGTGCACCAGCTGTCATGCCATTGCCAAGATTGTAAGTTTGAAATGACCTAAGAATTCTGCATTCAGGCTGGTGAAAAGCCTGGCACCATGATGGATGCCTGAGGAATGAGCTTTACCTTCCACGAATATCACATGTCATGCTTTTTCTTTATAGTTCCAGTAGTTAAAGTTTATTAATATTTTATTTTTATCGATTTTAGAAAAAAGCTCAATTTGCAACTAAAATATCTGGGAGGGGGAGGGTTAAAGGGCAAGACACTTAAAGAGAAATCATACACAGAAATGAGTTCTGGGTTGTGTGATCCTTTATTCAATCAGGATGCAGAAGTCTTGCTGCACTGCACAAAACTTTCTCTGGTCCACTTTAGATAAAAAAGAGACAATCACATCATTTAGTTCTCATATTTTTTTTTTATTTTACTTTTTTTTTTATTATACTTTAGGTTTTAGGGTACATGTGCACAATGTGCAGGTTTGTTACATATGTATCCATGTGCCATGTTGATTTCCTGCACCCATTAACTCGTCATTTAGCATTAGGTGTATCTCCTAATGCTGTCCCTCCCCCCTCCCCCCACCGCACAACAGTCCCTGGAATGTGATGTTCCCCTTCCTGTGTCCATGAGTTCTCATTGTTCAATTCCCACCTATGAGTGAGAACATGCGGTGTTTGGTTTTTTGTCCTTGCGATAGTTTACTGAGAATGATGTTTTCCAGTTTCATCCATGTCCCTACAAAGGACACGAACTCATCATTTTTTATGGCTGCATAGTATTCCATGGTGTATATGTGCCACATTTTCTTAATCCAGTCTATCGTTGGTGGACATTTGGGTTGGTTCCAACTCCTTGCTATTGTGAATAGTGCCGCAATAAACATACGTGAGCATGTGTCTTTATAGCAGCATGATTTATAGTCCTTTGGGTATATACCCAGTAATGGGATGGCTGGGTCAAATGGTATTTCTAGTTCTAGATCCCTGAGGAATCGCCACACTGACTTCCACAATGGTTGAACTAGTTTACAGTCCCACCAACAGTGTAAAAGTGTTCCTATTTCTCCACATCCTCTCCAGCACCTGTTGTTTCCTGTTTTTTTAATGATGGCCATTCTAACAGGTGTGAGATGGTATCTCACTGTGGTTTTGATTTGCATTTCTCTAATGGCCAGTGATGATGAGCATTTCTTCATGTGTTTTTTGGCTGCATAAATGTCTTCTTTTGAGAAGTGTCTGTTCATGTCCTTTGCCCACCTTTTGATGGGGTTGTTTGTTTTTTTCTTGTAAATTTGTTTGAGTTCATTGTAGATTCTGGATATTAGCCCTTTGTCAGATGAGTAGATTGCAAAATTTTCTCCCATTCTGTAGGTTGCCTGTTCACTCTGATGGTAGTTTCTTTTGCTGTGCAGAAGCTCTTTAGTTTAATTAGATCCCATTTGTCAATTTTGGCTTTTGTTGCCATTGCTTTTGGTGTTTTAGACATGAAGTCCTTGCCCACGCCTATGTCCTGAATGGTATTGCCTAGGTTTTCTTGTAGGATTTTAATGGTTTTAGGTCTAACATTTAAGTCTTTAATCCATCTTGAATTAATTTTTGTATAAGGTGTAAGGAAGGGATCCAGTTTCAGCTTTCTACATATGGCTAGACAGTTTTCCCAGCAGCATTTATTAAATAGGGAATCCTTTCCCCATTTCTTGTTTTTGTCAGGTTTGTCAAAGATCAGATAGTTGTAGATATGCGGCATCATTTCTGAGGGCTCTGTTCTGTTCCATTGATCTATATCTCTGTTGTGGTACCAGTACCATGCTGTTTTGGTTACTGTAGCCTTGTAGTATAGTTTGAAGTCAGGTAGCGTGATGCCTCCAGCTTTGTTCTTTTGGCTTAGGATTGACTTGGTGATGCAGGCTCTTTTTTGGTTCCATATGAACTTTAAAGTAGTTTTTTCCAATTCTGTGAAGAAAGTCATTGGTAGCTTGATGGGGATGGCATTGAATCTATAAATTACTTTGGGCAGTATGGCCATTTTCACGATATTGTTTCTTCCAACCCATGAGCATGGAATGTTCTTCCATTTGTTTGTATCCTCTTTTATTTCATTGAGCAGTGGTTTGTAGTTCTCCTTGAAGAGGTCCTTCACATCCCTTGTCAGTTGGATTCCTAGGTATTTTATTCTCTTTGAAGCAATTGTGAATGGGAGTTCACTCATGATTTGGCTCTCTGTTTGTCTGTTATTGGTGTACAAGAATGCTTGTGATTTTTGTACATTGATTTTGTATCCTGTAGTTCTCATATTTTGTTAATATTTGCAAAGCCCAATTTTAAGGTTTATTTGAAACTATATTGAGCCTGCTTCTTTCTCTGTTCTTGATTGCATAGCTGTTATGTTTTCCACTTTGCCTTTAGTGACTTTGATTATTAATAACCACAACACATAAACCAACTGCATGAGTAACCATGTGCCTTTTCCCCTCTTTAGTTAAAATGTGATTGAGGTAATTATTGGTTGGGGTCTAAAGAGTGAAAAAGATATAATGTAAAAAGTAGTGTTTTTAGTACGGTATGTAATAATTTGGACAACAGGAAATGCCATTTGCTGTTTTATGTAACTGAACCATGAGGGCTGGCCAGAGCCCTGACTGCAAGACAGGCAGGGGCCTCAGCAGCTGAACTGGTATGAGTTTAAGTGAAACTGGTCCAGCAGTGGGGCCTGGCTCCTTTAAGTGATGCTGAGTGGTCTAAATTAATTTCTGAGTAGAGACTCAGTGAACTTGAGGGGAATTTTTGGAGGGAGGAATTACAGGCTTTAGTACATGGTTGAAATGAGAGATGCACAAATCGGTAGAATCAAGAGTCATTCCATGGTATTTCCCTTGGGTATCTAGCTGAATGTTGCACTGTTAACTAAGGTGCTGTCAACACAGGAGAAAAATAGGTTTAAATGAGGGAGATACTAAGATTGTAGCTGGACAGTTTATTTTTCTTTTTAAAGACAAAATAAAAGCCTAAGGAGTATTTAGAGGGGTAGATACATTTAGATGGTAGATATAGTACCTACTTAGTCTATGTTAAGGCTTATATCACATGGATTAGGAGAAGAATGCACCCCTCTCCCAGTTGCTCAGACCCAAACTTAAAATCATTTATGTCTTCTCTCTTTCTCTTCCAATTCACATCCAATCCAGTAGCAAATATGTCAGCTCCTTATATATCCAGAAATGAAACTTCGCTGCAACCACCCTGGTCTAAGCATCAATTCTTGTCTGGATAGCAGCCTCATCCTTCCCCTAGTAGCCAGGAAAGTTTATTTCCACACAACAGACAGATGGAGAGTTTAAAAACGTAAGACTGTTTAAAATAGTTTCTCATGCCACTCAAAAGTAAAAGCCATAGTCCTTTTCTGCATGGTCCTCTACTACCTGGTCCCTGGCTGTCATTCTGGCCCTTATTTTTATTTGCTACTACTCATTGCACTCCAGTCACATTGGCTCCCATAACAAACTCCATTAACAAACTAAAGGCCTTTGTACTTCCCACTCACTTTCCCTGGAATGCCCTTCCACAGATATTTTATATTATTTCTCTTGTTTCATTCAAGTCTTTGCTCAATTGTCACCTGCACAGATCTTCTCTGATCATTCTATCCAAATAGTACATGAGTCATGCTGTCATGCTGTATCCCCTTACTTGATTTATTGCTTATAGGACTTACATTGTCATTATTTTGTTTTTGTTTTACTTGTTTATGTATTGTATTTATTCATTATCTACCTGTCTGTCTGTCTGTCTGTCTGTCTATCTATCTATCTATCTATCTATCTATCTATCTATCTATCTATCTATCATCTCTCTATGTATATATGTTTATTGCCTGCTTTCCTCTAACAAAAAGTAAACTGTGCAAGGATGGGAACTTCTTTTGTGCTCACCACTGTTTCACCAATGCCTAAAACAGAGCCTGACACATAGATGCTCTATAAATACTGGTTGAATCAATCGGTCAATTCACTCATTTAATAAATGTTCCAGCAACGACGACAGATAATGGATTCCCATGCATTCAAAAGGTGAAAACATATAATACACATCATACTTTAATGGAAAGAACAAGAAATAATGAATTCAGGAATATTTAATTGATTTGGGAAAGTTACTTAAGCTTTATTAATCCTTGCTTATCATCTGTCAAATGAGGATAAAAATGATAATGCCTCATAGATTTAATACAGAAATGAGCGCTCATGTATATAAAATGTTCAGCATATTTTTGGCATCCATTTAGTTACTCAAGCGATTGTAGCTGTTATCATTTGAGATGTTGTCACGGCCCTGAAGGGGTTCACATTCTTGAAAAGACCAAACATATAAGTAGGATTACAATACAGTGTTAAAGGAATTTTGATAGAAAAGAGCACATGGTATAGGTGATTTTCAAATACTTGATAGCTGGTAGAGTCAGGACACTGATCAATCAGAAGGGAAATTGGCTTTAAAATCCAGCCAGTGACCATTCTGTTACACACTGTTTAATTATAAATACTGGGCATGGGACAAAGATGAGAGATACTCTACTCTTCTAGAAAAAAAAATCCAGATGCCCCATCAGTTCAGATAATCCTCCCAATGGCCCCGGTAACTCAGGAACTATTGGTCTGATATTGAGCACTGGCCTTAAACTTATGCCTGATTCCTTCTTACTACTAATTTGGTTTGGAATGAAATATTCCAGAATCGGCCAATGGGTATTTATCCTTTTCCCTGAGCTAACCCCTGTGATGTCCTCTTGGTCTGATTTCAATATCCAAGTGACCAACCCTCAAAAGAAATTGCTCCAACTATTGGCATCACACCTTACTATTATTTCCCACATGGAGTCTGTGTATACTGTCTCTCTCTGTATGTCCATACAGGTGTCATCTTTTTTTTTTCTCCCTGGAGAGTGACACAGTCCCTGGGCCTTGGAATCTGTAGGTAAACCAGCCTGAGGTTGCCTGCCTGCTTACCCAGACTTTGGAATATTTCCCATCTGTATAAGCAATCTCTAAAGGGACAGAACTAATAGGATATATGTATATATGAAGGGAAGTTTATTAGAATTGACTCACACAATCACAAGGTGAAGTCCCGTGATAGGCTGTCTGCAATCTGAGGAGCAAGGAAGCCAGTCGAAGTCCCAAAACCTCAAAAGTAGGGAAGCTGACAGTGCAGCCTTCAGTCTGTGGCTGAAGGCCCTGGCAAATCGCTGATGTAAGTCCAAGAGTCCAAATTTGAAGAACTTGGAGTCTGTTGTTCAAGGGCTGAAAGCATCCAGCACAGGAGAGAGATGGAGGCTGGAAGACTCAGCAAGTCTGCTTTTTCCAACCTCTGCCTGCTTTATTCTAGCCATGCTGGCAGCTGATTAGATAGTACCCACCCAGATTGAGGGTGGGTCTGCCTCCCCAGTCCACTGACTCAAGTGTTAATCTCTTTTGGCAACACCCTCACAGACACACCCAGGAAAAGTACTTTGCATCCTTCAATCCTATCAAGTTGACACTTAATATTAACCATCACACCCTCCGTCCATCTCCTCTTCTCCTTTTGCTAGCCTTGGTCATCCCACAGAACATTCCATTCAAACCAGCCCTGAGAGGTGGGAAGAGAGTGCATCCGTGGTTGGTAAGGGCAGTCTCAGACAGTAACTAAACTGGTACAAGCGCTTGGGAAAGGGGTAGGGAGAGAGGAATGCTATATGGGAACAGTAGAAAAGGATTTTTTTTTTAAAGAAATTATTAGTAACTATGTCACAAATACAGTATTATGTTATACAGGTAATTCCAAAGTGTGAGTATGTGTGTGTATACATATGTATTTCAATTAAATTACTTTCACTATAACAATTCAACCCAAGCCAGCAAAGTTAAGTTATTTGTTATAACTGTAGTCTGTATATGAATGTAAGGGATAATATTTACAATCCTTTTAGTATCAAACCAAGCCTGTGCCTTTTACACATCTATGCTGTCCTGATGCCAGGTAGCCAGTACCCAAATATAAAGAGCTCTGAACAGTAAAGCCCTGTTTAGAATTGAAATTCTCCTCCTTTGATCAACGTTTGGACTTCTTAGCTGGCTCCTGTGTTCACCAAGATGCTGAACTCTTGCCTTGCTTACAGCTAGGATCCTAGTGCTTACTCTCCAGAAGTAACTGATGACATATACATATTGGCTTGGCTTTTGAACCCTGAATATCCTTCTTAGATGTGGCATCTGGTTCCTCAGGGTATCTGACTCTCCTTACCCAGGTGCCCCTAAAGATAATTTGTAATGAGGATTCCGTATGAATTGAATTATTCTAAATTGCTATAAGGTTTACTCCTAAGTATCTTAACCATTATTCTACCACATACTCCAAACTTTTTTTTATAGTATCCACATATTATACCTGGAAATATCGATTATGGAAAGCAAAAGAAAATGTATTCTGAGTCCACATAGAATTAATGAGGTTTTCTGATGTACATTTTAGTCTCTTAATAAATACTCAATATTTATTCATCATTGACAACAAGATCCGCATAGCTAATGCAGGCAAAGGAAAGTCTCAAATAAAAAATAGTTCTAAAATAAAAATTAGAGGTCAGAGAAACCAAAGGTCAAAATCTAAGAGGTATATGTTATTAAAGAGTCATGTTCCAATTTTCACACTGTAAAAGTAGTAAAAAGTAAAATCAAAAGGAATGATCCAGCATATTGGATTACTTGTTCATAGAAATAATGGCAAGAGAAAGGGGATTAGGACAGTTCAAGGGGTCTGTGAAGGGGACAGAGAATGAACAAGAAATATTTCCACTTCTTTTCAAGGCAGAGGCACTATTAACTTGACAAATGGCTAGTTCATGGTTGTGCTGTTGATCACATATATTTATAGTGTCAGAAAGATGTGGTGTGATAATGAGAAATAGGGCAGTTTGAAACTGTGGTTAGCAAAACAAAGGCAGGAAAATAAACGAAAAATTGTCTTAAAAGTTTCCAAGATAATGGGGAATAAAGAATCCATGGCCATTTGCCATCCCCTAAAGCTCCCTAGCATTTGGCTATCAAAATCAATAGAGTTAAATTTATCTAAGAATACCACCAGCACCCAAAGTTGATCATTTCAAAGGGAAACATCTAAGAGCTTAAATTCATTAAAAAGATTATGCCGGCTGGGCGTGGTGGCTCACGCTTGTAATCCCAGCACTCTGGGAGGCCGAGGCGGGCGGATCACGAGGTCAGGAGATCGAGACCATGGTGAAACTCCGTCTCTACTAAAAATACAAAAAAATTAGCCGGGCGTGGTGGCGGGCGCCTGTAGTCCCAGCTACTCGGAGAGGCTGAGGCAGGAGAATGGCGTGAACCCGGGAGGCAGAGCTTGCAGTGAGCCGAGATTGCGCCACTGCACTCCAGCCTGGGCGACAGAGCAAGACTCCGTCTCAAAAAAAAAAAAAAAAAAAAAAAAAAAAAAAGATTATGCCAAGAGCTTTTGATGAATACTTCCCCAGTCTTAAAACATATTTCCCTAAGCTAGGGTTGGGAGGGATAAGATAAAAGGCAAAGTGAACTGGGGGATCCTAGAAATAGCAAAATAGAGAGAGTGTTAGGAATATGGCAAGATCTGAAACAGAAATGACTGCAGACACGCAGGCAGATAAACTATACATAGTCTTGAAGAAAAATGTTCCATGTCCTTAGCATGAAACTAAAGTAGCAAAGGAAGTTCAGAGGGTTCCTATGTAAGGTTTTGAGTACCCATGGGGCACATGGATAGCTGAGTCCTCCAGGGCAGAGCAGTTATCCTTCCCTGTACATATGCCTGGGGTCTATGATGCTGTCTATATGGTCTGTCAATTTTTTATGTAGACTTGTATTCATCAGCAGCTTGAATGACCTAGAGAACTTCCAGCAAGGACTTTATCCTTCATTACACCCTAAGACATTGCCCAGTCCTCATCTGACTTAAGCTGTGTAGATACTCGTCAACCATATATATACCGTCCAATGATGCCCACAAACTTAGGAAGCAATGTAGGCTCTCATGGATGAAGGAGAGGAAAGTACTAGCTTTGGGGGTAAGGTTGAATAAGCATTCTAGTTACATTTTTATTGAATCTAAAATGGCACTCCATAAATGGTGTGTTGATTGTTATCATCATTATTATTTTATTTAATGCATTCTGTTTGTCATTTTGGGAAAAATAATTTTTAAAATAACTCCTGAAGGTATTGAAGTAGAGAAATACATAAACCAGCTGAATTCATTGTCAAGACTCTGATGCTCAATGACCAGTCTTCCTCACAATGCCATGTCAAAATAGGACTTGTCTCTGGCTGGGCTGGCTGTTAGCATATTATGGATCTAATAGGCAAAAAATTATTTTTCTAGGCTTGATTAATATTTACATTACACTTCTGGGAAACATTTTGCACTTCACTTGTTACAACTTATTTTATCTATATGTTTTATTCTTTTTTTATCTTTATGAATATAATAATGATCTAACTGCCATACCTGTCTCTCTATGTTCCCTAAGTTTGGTTCAAATGATGTGTTCTGCTAGCAGTTGTCCACTGTGTCCTTTAATGGTCAAACCTTTCCTTCTAAAGCTGCACTACTGACTGAAGGGATAACCTTTTTTATTCATTCAACTGATGTTTATTACAACCCTGGCCTCATGGAACTTAAGAGTCTTTTGGAGGGGATAGACAGTTGAATTAGTCAAACTGATTATTATGCAATTAAATACCTATGTGAACTAATGTTAAATTTTTGAAAACTTAACAAACTATATGAAGGGAGATTCCCAACACTATAGTAATGCATAATGGAGGGCGCTCCATCCAGATGAAGGGTGAGATGGTCTTCATTAAAGGCTTTTTTGAGGAAGAGTTACTTGTACTGAGTTTAAAAGGATAAACATGAGTTTAATAAACCAGGGGAGGGGAGAGGAAGGGAGAATGGGGATTGAGAAGACCATTTGACCATTTGAGGACAAATATTTTGCTAGACTGCAGTTTGATTTCCCAGCAGTGAAAAGGGGGTTTTATACTGCTGATTTTCATTAATTAATTCAACATGGATTTATTGAACACTTATTACAGGCCAGAGGCTTTACAGTATGCTGGGAATATAATAGTGAGGAAATAGCTATTCTCTTGGCTGTTTATTTATGCAATCACTTATTTGTTTAGCTTGCAGTCTAGTTGGGTCAGACTAATTAAATGATAACAAAATAAAGTATAAAATTTCAAATGCAACAGTGCTATAATAGATACAAGATACATTTGTAATATATAATAGGAGTAAATCTTCTCTGAATTGATGTTCTTAAACTAATAGTTGAAGGATCTGTAGGTATTAACTAGGAGAAGATGAGAAGAAGTTAATTTTAACACAAAATAATACAAGGCCAGTGTTAGGGAAGAGAGTACCAGAGAAAGTATGGTATAAAGTGAAAAATGGAGAAATAGGTAGAGGCTAAGCCATGCAGAGTGTTATAAGTAGGATGTGTTAGTCTGGGTCCACCAAGAAGCAGAAGCCCAGACAGGGTCTTATTAGGGGGAATGGCTGTGTGAAAAAAAATAGGAAAGGGTCAAGGAAATCCGGGAGAACCTTCAGACCATGCAATAACTTAAGGGAAGCATCTTAGACTGATATTCAATCTAAGGAAATTTCGATAAAGGTTCAATAAAAGGATTTCTGGCACCAAAGTCCACAGACGATGGAGTACTCTGTCTCCTAAACTAGGTCTGCCTTAGTATTGTTGGAGAGCTGGCCATGTGTAGTATGGCTTATGGAGGCAAGCAGAGATGGATTTCAAACATTAGCAGCTTTGAATGTTTCTGATTGCACCTCTGTGGTCACTTAACATGTTCTTACGAGTTTATAATATCTTTAAATTGGTAGTTATGTCTATCAACAGGATGAGATTAAAGATATATTTTGACAAGTATAGTTTTAACGTTTGTAAGGATATCTTTTGATAAACAGACATTTTATGTTTTGCTGTATTCAAATCTGTCAGTATTTTCCTTTTTATTCCTTTCTTTTGTTTACAATGTTTTATCTGTGTCTGTACAGCTTATTTTAGCACTTTAGAGCATATGGACTTTAAACTGCCTGTGTTAAATTCCTGTCCCTCTAACTATATAACCTTGGATACTTTTCTTAATAAAAAATAATATTTATTGTAAAAGAACTGAAATCACAACAAACAGTCTCTCAAGACCACAGTGCAATCAAATTAGAACTCAGGATTAAGAAACTCACTCAAAATCACACAACTACATGGAAATTGAACAACCTGCTCCTGAATGACTCATGGATAAATAACAAAATTAAGGCAGAAATCAAGAAGTTATTTTAAACCAATGAGATCAAAGAGACAATGTACCAGAATCTCTGGGATGCAAGTAAAGCAGTATTAAGAGGGAAATTTATAGCACTAAATGCCCATATCAGAAAGCTAGGAAGATCTCAAATCAACACCCTAACATCACAATTAAAAGAACTACAGAAGCAAGAGCAAACAAATCCAAAAGCTAGAAGAAGATAAGAAATAACTAAGATCAGAGTGGTACTGAGGCAGATAGAGACACAGAAAACCCTTCAAAAAATCAATCCGGGTGCTGGGTTTTTGAAAAAATTAATAGAATAGATAGACTGCTAGCTAGATTAATAAAGAAGAAAAGAGAGATGAATCAAATAGATGCAAATAAAAAATGATAAAGGGGATGTAACCACTGACCCCACAGAATTACAAACTACCATCAGAGAATACTATAAACACCTCTATGCAAATAAACTAGAAAATCTAGAAGAAATGGATAAATTCCTGGACATGTACACCCTCCCAAGGCTGGACACACACACCTTCCAAACCAGGAAGAAGTCAAATCCTTGAATAGACCAATAAAAGTTCTGAAATTGAGGCAGTAATAAATGGCCTACCAACCAAAAAAAAAGCCCAGGACCAGATGAATTCACAGCCGAATTCCACCAGAGGTACAAAAAAAAGCCAGTACCATTCCTTCAGAAACTATTCTGTGGTGGGGGAGGGGGGAGGGACAGCATTAGGAAATATACCTAATGCTAAATGACGAGTTAATGGGTGCAGCAAAACAACATGGCACATGGATACATATGTAACAAACCTGCACATTGTGCACATGTACCCTAAAACCTAAAGTATAATAATAATAAAAAGTGTTAAATAACAAAAAAAAATAAAAAATGATAATAAAAAATAATGAAAAAAAGAAAGAAATGGTTTTAAATATATTCTGGAAAGAGGAAAATACAGCTTATGCTGCATCTGTAAAAAGCTAAAAATGAAAACAAAGTAACCTGATGAAAAAAAAAAGAAACTATTCTGAACAATCAAAAAGGAGGGATTCCTCCCTAACTCATTTTATGAGGCCAGAATCATCCTGATAGCAAAACGTGACAGAGACACAACAAAAAAAGAAAACTTCAGGCCAATATCCCTGATGAACATCGATGCGAAAATCCTCAATAAAATACTGGCAAACTGAATCCAGCAGCACATCAAAAAGCTATCCAACATGATCAAGTCAGTTTCATCCTTGGAAAGCAAGGCTCATTCAACATACTCAAATCAATAAATGTAATCCATCACATAAACAGAACCAATGACAAAAACCACATGATTATCTCAATAGATGTAGAAAAGGCCTTTGATAAAATCCAACCTTTCTTCATGCTAAAAACTCTGAATAAACTAGGCACTGATGGAACATGTCTCAAAATAATAAGAGCTATTTATGACAAACCCACAGCGAATACCATACTGAATGGACAAAAGCTGGAAGCATTCCCTTTGAAAACCATCACAAGACAAGGATGCCCTCTCTCACCACTCCTGTTCAACATAGTATTGGAAATTCTGGCCAGGAAAATCAGGCGAGAGAAAGAAATAAAGGGTATTCAAATAGGAAGAGAGGAAGTCAAATTGTCTCTATTTGCAGAGGACATGATCCTAATATTTAGAACACCCCATTGTCTCAGCCCCAAAACTCCTTAAGCTAATAAGCAACTTCAGCAAAGTCTCAGGATACAAAATCAATGTGCAAAAATCATAGGCATTCCTATATACCAACAACAGACAAGCAGAGAGCCAAATCATAAATGAACTCCCATTCACAATTGCTACAAAGAGAATAAAATACCTAGGAATATAGCTAACAAGAAACGTGAAGGACCTCTTCAAGGAGAAATACAAATCACTGCTCAAGGAAGTAAGAGAGGACACAAACAAATGGAAAAACATTCCATCCTCTTGGATAGGAAGAATCAATATCATGGAAATGGCCATACTGCACAAAGTAATTTATAGCTTCAAAGCTATTCCCATCAAACTACCATTGACATTCTTACAGAATTAGAAAAAAATACTTTAAAATTCATATGGAACACAAAAAGGGCTCGAATAGCCAAGACAATCCTAAGCAAAAAGAACAAAGCTGGAGGCATTATGCCACCTGACTTCAAACTATACTGCAAGGCTGTAAGAACCAAAATAGCATGGTACTGGTACAAAACCAGACATACAGACCAATGGAACAGAATAGAGACCTCAGAAATAAGACCACACACATCTACAACCATCTGATCTTCGACAAACGTGACAAAAGCAATGGGAAAAGGACTCGCTATTTAATAAATGGTCCCGGGAAAACAGGCTCGTCATATGCAAAAACTGAAACTGGACTCCTTCCTTACACCTTATACAAAAATTAACTCAAGATGGGTTGAAGACTTAAACATAAAACCCCAAACCACAAAAATTTTAGAAGAAAACCTAGGCAATACCATTCAGTATATAGGCATGGGCAAAGATTTTATGATGAAATCGTCAAAAGCAATTGCAACAAAAGCTAAAATTGACAAATGGGATCAAATTAAACTAAAGAGCTGCTGCACTGCAAAACAAACTACCATCAGAGCAAACAGGCAGCTTATAGAATAGGAGAAAAATTTTTCAATCTACCCATCTGACAAAGATCTAGTATCCAGAATCTACAAGGAACTTAAACAAATTTACAAGAAAAAGACCACCCCATCAAAATGTGGGCAAAGGATATGAACAGACACTTCTCAACATAAGACATTTACATGGCCAACAATCATGTGAAAAAAAGCTCAACTTCACTGATCATTAGGAAAATGCAAATCAAAACCACAATGAGATATGGTCTCATACCAGTCAGAATGGCAATTATTAAAAAGTCAGAAACAACAGATGCTGGGAGGCTGTGGAGAAATAGGAATGCTTTTACATTGTTGGTGGGAATGTAAACTGGTTCAATCATTGTGCAAGACAGTGTGGGGATTCCTCAAGGATCTAGAACCAGAAATACCATTTGACCCAGCAATTGCATTACTGGGTATATACCCAAAGGAATATAAATCATTCTATTATAAGGATACATGCACACGTATATTTATTGCAGCACTATTCACAATAGAAAGACACAGAACCAACCCAAATGGCCATCAATGATAGACTGGATAAAGAAAATGTGGTATATATACACCATGGAATACTATGCAGCCACAAAAAGGAATGAGATCATGTCCTTTGCAGGGACATGGATGAAGCTGGAAGTCATCATCCTCAGCAAACTAATACAAGAACAGAAAACCAGATACCCCATGTTCTCACTCATAAGTGGGAGTCGAACAATGAAAACACATGGACACAGGGAGGGGAACAACACATACTGGGGCCTGTCGGGGGCTGAGGGCAAGAGGAGGGGGAGCATCAGGACAAATAACTAATGCATGCAGGGCTTAAAACCTAGGTGACAGGTTGACAGGTGCAGCAAACCACCATGGCACATACATACCTATGTAACAAACCTGCATGTTCTGCACATGTATCCCAGAACTTAAAGTAAAAAAATTAAATATATCTATTTATTGAGCTCTTACAACATACTTAGCCTAAGTTTTATTTCTTTGATGTTGTTTCTGTTTTGTTTCTTTTTAATCTTGTTTTGCTTTTATCTGTGGTATATTTTTTCCATTCTTATGCTTTCCAACTTTTTAAAACTTCTTTTGCATTTTAGATGTGTCTTCTGTTTCTAGATTTTGTGTTTTTATTCATTATGATAATCTTTCCACTTCTGAGTGAAGCATTTAGTCTACTTTCACTTAAAGTCATAACTATATTTTGATTATTATAGTAAATAAGATCAGAAAATTCCATGTGAACAAAGACCAATGGGTTATTTTCTATATGAAATTGGGGGAAAAGTTTCTTAGTAAAGATACTTACCACCTTACTTTTTAGAAAAGATAAGTCTAGTATCAGTATAGAGGGAAGTCTTTATAAACAGGGCAATAATTGAGGATACTATAACAATAATCTAGGTAACAATGAAGACTTCATCCAGGACAATTATTGTGGGAATAGGAAAGAAAGGATGGGTATAATATTGGAAAAGTTAGATTCAAAAGGATATATTTTTGAAGTACCATAAATAACTAAGCTTATTGGCTGAGGAAAAGAAGAACACCTTCATAGGCTTTCTCAGGGTTTTCTAGACTTTGTAACTTAAAAAATATATCATTCATTTATAGAAGAAATAAAGAGGTATAAGCAGACTTCTGGCAGAGTAAGTAATAGTTATGATTTTAGATATTTTAAAATTGAGAGGACTGAAAGTAATCTAGGAAAAGATGTCTTGGGGAACTTTAACATTTAAATCTAAAGGCTGAGCACAGTGGTTCATGCCTGTGTTTTGGGAGACTGAGAACTTTGAGAAGCTGAGGCAGGAGGGTCACTTGAGGCTAAGTGTTTGAGACCAGCCTGGGCAACATAGCAAGACCCCATCTCTACCAAAAAAAAATTTAGCTAAGAATGGTAGCAAGTGCCTATAGTCTAAGCTACTCAGGAGGCCGAGGCAGGAGGATCACTTAAGCCCAGGAGATGGAGGCTGCAGTGAGCTATGATCACACCACTGCACTCTAGCCTGGGCAATAGAGTGAGAACCTCTTTCAAAAAAATCTTTTAATAAAAATAAAATATTTTTTAAAAGTCTGAAGTTCAAGTTTTAGAGTGTAAAATGCCACTTAGGAAAATACCAACATGTAAGTGATAGAGATTAGAGTTGAATTTATATGAGTAGATGATTTCAAAAGAAGAGTGTGTATGTGGAAAGGAGAGGAAGACCAATAATAGACCCCTATGGAAAAGCAACGTGTTGAAAGATGAAGACAGAAGACTGGAAAGAAACAGAGTGAGAGAGAAAAAACATTATGTAGTATAGTGTGATGGAAGCCCTGGAAGAAAAAGTATTTTCAACAGCAGGAAGGAATATTACTGTCAGGGACTTCAGACTTCAGACTTCACTTTACTCTCATAAAGTAAAAATGAAAGGAGCTCACCCACTGGATCTGGAAAATTGAAAGTAATTTGAAAATCTTAGCAAGAATATTTTAAGTCTCACTGATAAGGACAAAAGGACATTTTCCTAAAAGTCTTGCCCCAGTTCACAAGGGCTAGGGCTGATATTTTTGCAAATGAGCTAAGGAATTATCTAGCCATTATCTAGCCATTATACTTCTATGTACTTCCACATGTGGAGCCTGAAAAATCCCCATCAGCCATGACAGCTACTGGGAGTGCTGTTGTGTTCAGGCGATGACAGCATCAGCCATCACCCAGGATCATCTCATTCATCTTGAATCCTACAACCACTCTCCCTGCGGCATAGAAGGTATTCATTGGTTCAACAAACATTTACTGAACACCAGCTCTATACCAAGCATTGGAAATACAAAGATAAATAAGACTTGGTTCCTCCATATGAGTTCCTGTTTGCCTAGTCAAAGAAACAGATGGGAGCACATTGGGGAACTGATTTTTCATTTTATAACAACATAGCCTACCAGGTAGGAAGCAAAGATCTATTATTAAAAAGCCATAGATCTACTTATTTGATGAGCTTAAATCTTTTACAACTAGAGTGGTATCTTTTTTGCTTTTTGTAGTTGAATACAAATAGTTGAAAGTGTGCCCTTTCATGACAAAAATACCTATATAATCAAAGTAATGTATTGAAAGACAGACATCTTCACTGCAAATTCAATACCTGACTCAGATCTTCTCTGTGATAGTTGGTAGATGCTAAATTATTATTAATTTTTGTCTATACAAAGCCAATAAAATAGTTTTTATTCTGTTTCTATACAGAGAGCCAATGAAATAACTTAGGTGTAAATATTTGATTATTTATATTTAGTTTACAGCAAATATACCAAATATCTGACATGCACACTTGCAGTTGTTTTCTTCTGCACCTGTGCTGACACTACTAATTGAATATGACTCTTTCTAGTCATAGATGTGGACACACAATCCTTTTCAGCATGGTGTTCCAGGCAGCCATTACCAGTCAAATGTCAATGGGACATGAAATATATTTGTCTTCCCTGATCTACATGGTGTTAAACGTATATTACAACATAAATGGCCTAATCAATCAATCATTTTAAACAAAGACAAAGCCTATTAAATATGTGTCTCCCTACTACATATTTGGGGAGCTCCCAAATACAGCTAGAATTTATTGGTAGTTTTCTGTATATTAGATACTTTTTAAGTACTTTCTTTATATTAACTCATTTATGTGTCATAATACTCTAAATTCTATGCCATTGTCAAACCCATTTCATAGGAAGAAAACTGAAGTGCAGAAAGATTGAGTAACCTATGTGCCTCTCACATATCTACTAAGTAGGAGACTTGAGATTCCGTCTGGTTTCTGAGCCCATGCAGTTAGCCAGAACTACAAACTGAATGCATGTAAAGATGTGCCTGAAAATTACTTTATTCAGAAAATTAAGGATAAATTAATTATAAAATTGTAATTGGTGCTAAGACATTGTATATTTTTAGGAAGTGTTATTGGAAGTTAAACCACAAGATAAAATAGGCGGGTGCATCTACTAGATTAATGTATACTTTTTGCTCATATGATAGGTTGTGCTGAAATCACTAGATAAAAAAAGAGGAGGCATTGATGCTAGTCTTTGTGTTGCTGCTTACCTCTTCATGCCTCAGAAAAACAGAGTATTCATAGCATTTCAGGGAAACATATACATGTATCCATTGCTGGTATTATAGTCGACCAAAGTGATATTTTTGATACTGGTTTGGTAATAAATGTCCTTAAAATATTAATATTTCCTGATCCAGCAATCCAACTCTAAAAAAAATCCAAATAAATATTTCAGTGTTTCTGTAAAAAATAAAGAACTTTTACACAGATACTTATACAGCAAGATTACTGTAGTAACATAAAATTGTAAATAATAATATGTCCCAAACTAAGGTGATGTGGAAATAACTACTGTAAATTTATTATTACCCTTATCAGTATCATAGATTTAGGTGTTAATAATAGTATAAAATAACAGTTATAATAACATAAGGTGCCAGGAGTAAAGAATAATTGGAATAATAAATTTAATGGGTTAATTGTAGATGAAATGAAAATTGTAATAGTGAAACAAAATGATTTTATGTCAATAAATCAATGAGGAATGAGAATCTTTCAAGTATTTATCAGTGCGTATGTATATGGGAAATTGCCAGGGAATATAGCTGGTTTGAGTAGGATTTCATTAGCATTGCTTAACCAAGAAAATTCTTCCAGAAAGAATTACAAGTGATTGTTCTGATGCCAGAAATCCTAATAATGTTAACTTTGTCTTGCAGCCAAAGGAATATACTTAAATTAAGATGCCAGGAATTTCCCTCATGGCGTATTATAATAGTTATTTAATGCTTCAGAATGGACAATGGACCTTGCAGAGTGACAAAGAGGGAAAGTCAAGTCACTTCAGGCAGAAGGGATGTGTGTGTCACAGTCCCATTATTGTGCATAAAATGTCTAGGAAAAAAATGAATTATTTAAGATATTCCATCAAAAGTAGTGACCAGTCTCTTAACTTTTGCAAATAAGAAATTAGGGTAATTTATTACTTTAATGTATCTATTGAACATCCATTATGTGCTAAACACTCTATTAGGCTATTCCCAAGTGTTATCTCATTTAATCCTCATAAATAACTTTACCCATGTATTCAACAAATAACCATAAGATAATTATTATTATTTTCCCATTATAGACAAAGAAAGTAATACTCTGAAACATTAGGCAACATACCAATGTAAGAGCAACTATATGCTAGAAGTATTTACAATCAGATTTGCTTGATGCCAAAGCTCTCTCTGCTAGTTCATTTTGCTCCTTAGATGAATGGAGGGCTCCTTTTTGTTCCTATGCAGTAATTTGGCAGATATGGAGGACTGCCCAGGTCTCCCTTGAAAGAATTTGCTGTCAGCTGTGAGAAGTGCAAAACTCCAAGTGCAGCACCTACATAATCTGCTGCTGCAATATTCAAGCCAAGGCCACACTCTTTGTGGAAGTTGCTAGTCGATGTTTGAGCACAGTGAGAATAGTATGGTTTGCAATTTCTTCCCAGCATTTGACTCTTCTAATGGGCAATCTTTGCTGCAGAGTTGCCTATTTGGTTGGCCAAGACTTTTCCAGTTCTCCAACCCTGATTCCTTCTCCTTTATCTTTCACAGGCATTGAAAATTAAAAGATAAGGGTGGATAATAAATACAAATGAAATAAAACGTCTGGTTGTTATTACATTGTACTGCTCTACAAAAGGAAATTTTTTTTATGCTTCAATTTATTTTTTATTATTTTTTATTTTTTTATTTTTAAAAGCTGAGGACGTTTAACAAACAATTAAAAAACAGTGTCAAAGTGATAAGCGTCTTCTGTCATGGTAGGGTTAGGGTTTCATTCTCATAGATACAGGAACATATTCTGGATACACATTTACCTTTCCTGCCTGCAGAATTTTGCCTACCACCACTAGTTCAAGAGTGCCTGAACCATGAACCTTAGTTATAGAATATCAACAAATAACATCCAATCAGGAGGCCCTCTTCATGGTAAGGAACATGCTGGAGTGAGTCAATGACCATGGGATCCACTGGTCATATTATATACTTGCACCATCCAGAACCATCTGGTCTGAAGGAGCAGTGCAATGGCATGATGAAGAAACAACATACATACTGCTAATCCAGAGGCAGTACTCTTTGAGGATGTGGTGCTGACTTTCAGGAAGCATTATGCACACTGAATCAGAGACCTTCTTAATAGGGAGAATACATCAGTCCAGAAACCATATGGTAGAAGCAGGAGTGACCCCTCTTACTATAATTCTCAACGACCCACTGGTAGAGTTGAGCTTCTTGACCCCACAACTCTGAACTCTGTAAGGTTAGTGGTCCTGGGCTCCAAAGAGAGCACCTTGTAGCAAAGGGATACTTCAAGGGTTCCATGGAAATATGAGATATGGTTCCTGCTTGGGCACTGTGGATTCCTCATATCCAGAGACTAGCAAGCAAGACAAAGAGTCACGATTTTGACAGTACTTCACTCTGATCCTCAGGTAGATATAGGGTTGTTGTTGCATAATGTGATCAAGAGAGAATATATGTGTAAGTCAGGTGATCCACTTGGGCACCTTATATATCCCTTTGCCTAATTGCAACTCTGAGTGTACAAATACTACAACAGCAACCTAAGAAGGATATGGTTATCAGGGGCTCAGATACCTCTTCAGTAAGAGTTTGGGCTGTACCACATAGTAAACTACCAAGACCAGCTGGGGTAATAGTTGAAGGGTAGGGAGATTTAGAATGCATAGAGGAGAAAGACTATGAGACCAATTTTAATCCAGAGACCACCTGCAGTGACAAGGGCTATACTCATCCCAATAGGCTTCCTCTTCTAAGCTTTTCCTCAGGAAGAGATGTACACTAGAACTCAGCAAGACCAGCTCCCAAGAAACATTTGACTAAGCAACAGAGAGGTATTAAATTTTGGTCTTTTTTGTCCAATGTGGAGCATTGAACAGATACTGCACAATCTTTTTTCTCCAAGTTCCCTACTGGGTCAACTGAGTCTTTATTAGATCTGCATGTTGAGCTGAAATACCCCCTGCCCAATTCTCCATCCTCACCTCATTATTTTTATAGGTTTCAGATCGGTATAACAACGAAAGTTTTCTTCTGTTTGTCCTAATGAAGTCTGTCTGATCTTAATAGGGATAGGGCAAGAAAGCTTGCTTTAACTTCTTTGTTATTTGACACAAGATTTGCCAGCCCATCATTAGCAATAATATCACTCCGCATGAATCTATTATTAGATTTGTATTTTTATCATCTTAATCCAGTAAAAACATGATCCAACTAAACAAAAACAACTTACCAAACCCCAAAATTTAGCTGCAACCTAGAGTAACGGAACTGTGGTCTAAATACTGTAATATTTATTGTGTTGATATAACCATATGTAAATAAATAAGAAATAAACTGAAAAATCCTAAAGATGCTTCAAGAAGATGGTAACTAACTCTCACTGTTGACGTCTGGCTATGTTTGGGCATGGGGATAAAAAGGATAGTCAGTTAAAGTAAGAGCAAACCTGTATTACTTCTCTAACATTGTATTTATTTTCAGTGTTTTTTTTTTCCCAAAGAGATTTGGGAAATCTAAATCCCTCCCAAATCTCATGTTCTTCTCACATATCAAAACCAATTATGCCTCCCCAATAGTCCCCCAAAGTCTTAACTCATTTTAGCATTAACTCAAAAGTCTTAAGTTCAAAGTCTCATCTGAGGGGAGGGGCTGGCATGAAGGTCTCTGAAATGCTCTGGAGGCATTTTCCCCATTGTCTTGAATATGACTACTTGGCTCTTCTTTACTTATCCATATTTCTGCAGCCTTGAATTCCTCCCCGGAAAATGGGTTTTTCTTTTCTACTGCATGGTCAAGCTGCAAATTTTCCAAACTTTTATGCTCTGCTTAAAAGACAAGCCCCTTCTACCTATGAGCTTGTCAAATCAAAAACAAGTTAGTTACTTCAAGATACAATAGGGGTACAGGCATTGGGTAAATACTCCCATTCCAAAAGGGAGAAATTGGCCCAAACAAAGGGGCTGTGGGACCCATGCAAGTCCGAAACCCAGCAGGGAAGTCGTTAAATCTTAAAGTTCCAAAATGATCTCCTTTGACTCCATCTCTCACATCCAGGCCACACTGATGCTAGGGGTGAGCTCCCACAGCCTTGCGTAGCTTTGCCTCTGTGGCTCTGCAGGATACAACCCCCATGGCTGCTTTCACAGGCTAGCATTGAGTGCCTGTGGCGCTTTTAGGCACACGGGGCACGCTGTCAGTGGATCTACCATTCTGAGGTCTGGAGGATGGTAGCACTCCTCTTACAGCTGCACTAGGCAGTGCCCCAGTGGGGACTCTGTGGGGACTCCAACCCCACATTTCCCCTCTGCACTGCCCTAGTAGAGGTTCTCCATGGGGCTCTTCCCCGGCAGCAGACTTCTGCCTGGGCTACCAGGCATTTCCATAAATCTTCTGAAATCGTGGCACAGGTTCCCAAACCTCAGCTCTTGCCTTCTGCACACGCAGAGATCCAACACCACATGGAAGCTGCCAAGGCGTGGGGCTCACACCTTCTGAAGCAACAGCCTGGGCTGGACCTTGGCCCCTTTTAGCCATGGCTGGAGCTGCAGTGGCTGGGATGCAGGGCACCACATCTTAAGGCTGCACCAAACAGAGGACCCTGGGCCTGGCCCATGAATCTATTTTTCCTTCCTAGGCTTCCAGTCCTGTGATGGGAGGGGCTGCCAGGAAGGTCTCTGAAATGCCCTGGAGGCATTTTCTCTACTGTCTTGGCTATTAACATTTGTCTCTTCTTTCATTATGCAGATTTCTGCAGCCTAGAATTCCTCCCCAGAAAATGGGGTTTTCTCTTTTACTGCATGGTCAAGCTGCAAATTTGCCAAACTTTTATGCTCTGCTTCCCTTTTAAATATAAGTTTTAGTTTCAGGTCATTTCTTTGTTTATGCAAATGACTGTAGGCTTTTAGAAGCAGGCAGGACACATCTTGAATGCTTTGCTGCTTAGAAATTTCTTCTGCCAGATTCACTAAATCATCTCGCTCAAGTTCAATGCTCCACAGATCTCTAGAGCAGGGGCACAATGCCTCCAGTCTCTTTGGTAAACATAGCAAGAGTGACCTTTACTCCAGTTCCCAATAAGTTCCTTATCTCCATCTGAGACCACCTCAGCCTGGACTTCATTGTCTATATCACTATCAGCATTTTGATCACAACCATTCTACAAATCTATGAATTTTCAAACTTTCCCATGTCTTCCTGTCTTCTTCTGAGCCCTCCAAACTGTTCCAACCTCTTTCCATTACCCAATTCCAAAGCTGCTTCCACATTTTCATATTTCTTTATAGCAATACTTCACTTTTCTGGTACCAATTTTCTGTATTAGTTCATTTTCATACTGCTACAAAGAACTACCTGAGACTGGGTAATTTATGAAGAAAAGAGGTTTAATTGACTCACAGTATCATAGGCTTAACAGGAAGCATGACTAGGAGGCCTCAGGAACTTTCAGTCATGGTGGAAGGTAAAGGAGAAGCAGACACTTTACTGTGTTGAAGCAGGAGAGATAGAGTGTGAGGGGGGGATTGCTATGCCCTTCCTTTTTTTTTTTACTATTCTTTTTTTATTATACTTTAAGTTCTAGGGTACATGTGCACAACATGCAGGTTTGTTACATATGTATACATGCGCCATGTTGGTGTGCTGCACCCGTTAACTCGTCATTTACATTAGGTATATCTCCTAATGCTATCTCTCCCCCCTCCCCCCACCCCAGGACAGGCCCCGCTGTGTGATGTTCCCCTTCCTGTGTCCAAGTATTCTCGTTGTTCAGTTCCCACCTATGGGTGAGAACATGCGGTGTTTGGTTTTTTGTCCTTGCAATAGTTTACTGAGAATGATGGTTTCCAGCTTCATCCATGTCCTTACAAATGACATGAACTCATTCTTTTTTATGGCTGCATAGTATTCCATGGTGTATATGTGCCACATTTTCTTAATCTAGTCTATCATTGATGGACATTTGGGTTGGTTCCAAGTCTTTGCTATTGTGAATAGTGCCGCGATAAACATACATGTGCATGTGTCTTTATAGCAGCATGATTTATAATCCTTTGGGTATATACCCAGTAATGGGATGGCTGGGTCAAATGGTATTTCTGGTTCTAGATCCTTGAGGAATGGCCACACTGTCTTCCACAATGGTTGAACTAGTTTACAGTCCCACCAACAGTGTAAAAGTGTTCATATTTCTCAACATCCTCTCCAGCACCTGTTGTTTCCTGACTTTTTAATGATGGCCGTTCTACCTGGTGTGAGATGGTATCTCATTGTGATTTTGATTTACATTTCTCTGATGACCAGTGATGATGAGCACTTTTTCATGTGTCTGTTGGCTGCATAAATATCTTCTTTTGAGAAGTGTCTGTTCATATCCTTCGCCCACTTTTTGATGGGGTTGTTTTTTTCTTGTAAATTTGTTTGAGTTCTTTGACTTCATATCTAAAACACCAAAAGCAATGGCAACAAAAGCCAAAATTGACAAATGGGATCTAATGAAATTAAAGAGCTTCTGCACAGCAAAAGAAACTACCATCAGAGTGAACAGGCAATCTACAGAATGGGAGAAAATTTTTGCAATCTACTCATCTGACAAAGTGCTGTGCACTTTCAAACAACCAGATCTCATGAGAACTCTATCAGGAGAGCAGCAAGGGAGAAGTATGTCCCCATGATTCAACCACCTCCCACCAGGCTCCTCTCTGACACATGGGGATTACAATTTGACATGAGATTTGGGTGGGGACCTGGAGCCAAACCATGTCAACCATGAATACATAGAATTTTTATTTGTCAATTATATACTTCGGTTAAGCTGAAAAAAGAAAATCAAAGAGAAGTTACACTAGTTTCTTGTGTCTGCTTTAACAAATTAAAAACCAGCTTTGTGGCTTAAAAAGCCCAACACTTATTCTTTCACAGTTCTTAAGGCCAGAAATTCAACATCAGTTTCACTGGGCAGAAATCGAGGTGTTGGCAGTGCCATACTCCCTCAAGAGGCTTGAGGAGGATGTCTATTCCTTGCCTCTTCCAGCATCTGGAGTTATATTTCTTGGCTCAGGTCCCCTTCCTCCATCTGCAAACCCTGAAGTGTAGCATCTTGCAATACCTTTCTCTGATTCCATTGTCACATTACTGTCTTCCCTCTTTGGTCCCCTGTTGAGTCTCCCTCTGCTTCTCTTTTATAAGGATACATGTGATTGACTTTAGGGCCCAACCAGATAATCCAGGATAACCTCTCCTCTCAAGATCCTTAGATTAATCATGTATATTTTCATATACTCTCACACTCATAGGTTTTGTGGATTAAGAGGTGACTATATCCTTGGGAGGGAGGTCATTATAAAAGCCTGCCACAGACTTTTATATGCAAAATCTGAGTTATATAACTCAAAATCTGTATAACTGTGTATACAGTTAATATACAAAATCTGAGTATAAAAAGATACAGAAAAGGGTGTGGTTCATATTCAAGAAAAAGGTACTCAATAGAAATTGACACTGAGTTGGCTTGGGTATTGGTGTTATTAATAAGTGAACAGATAGAGAATGTCAATGGAGCAATGTAAAATATTAAAAAAGGGAATAAAGGGGAAATTATATAAATCACCAAAATGAAAAAAAAATTTACTAAATAGGCTTAACTGCAAATGTGAGTAAACTGGAAAAGAATAAGTGAAGTTAAATATAGATTAGTAAAAATTATTCCCTTCAGAAAAAAGAGAGAAAATATTAAAGAAAATAAAACAGACTCAGAAACCAGTGCAACAATATAAAATGACCCAGCATACATATAGTGATTCAGAAAAAGGGAGGACCAAAAGAAAGGGCAGAAAAATAATTGAAGATTTAATGGCCACAAATTTTCTCAGTAGTATAGAAAATATATTCAAAGTTAAGAAAATGAAAACTTAAATTGTAGTTTAAGTTTGGATGAAAATATTTGCAACATGTCATTTAACAAAAAATTGTATTCAGAATATATAAGGAGTCCAATAACCTAATAATAGGTTGTCTTCTTCATCAATAAAAAAATGAGCAAATTATTTGGACAGATACTTTGTAAAAGAAGATAGGAGAATGGAAAACAAGTTTATGAAAATGTGTTCAACATCACTAGTAGTCAGAGGAACACAAATGAGATAGCACTATTTACTCATTAGAATGACTAAAATAAAAAGACTGAAAATACCATGTTGATAGGGCCACTTTTATAAACCAGCTGGCAGTGTTTTATCTTTTTCTGTGAAGTTGAACATACTATTATCATATAAGACTTAGCAGTTGTACTCCTATATTTCTATCCAAGAAAAATAAAAGTATATATCCACACAAAGGCCTTTACCTAAATGTTCATAGCAACATTAAATAGCTCTACAATGGAACAACCAAAATGTCCATCAACTACTCAATGGATAAACACATTGCAGTATATCTACACAATAGGGCACTACTTAAAATAAAATAGAATAAATTACTGATACATGCAATAATATGAATGAATCTCAAATATATTATGTTAAGCAAAAGAAGCCAGATGCAAAGTCTGTATTCGTACACTCTGATTTAATTTTTGTGAAAGTCTAGAAAAGGTGAAATGTGTTGACAGAAAGCAAATTACCAGTTGCCTGGGGCCAATGATTGGCTGCAAAAGGGCACAAGAAAACTTTTTGTGGTGATGGAAATGCTCTATATTTTTATTGTAATGGTAGTAACATGACTGTGGATATTTGCCAAAAGTCACCTTACTGTGTACTTAAAAGGGATAAATTTTATTTTAGTAAAATTTGTACCTCAATAACACTGTTAAGAAACACATGTAGATGTTGGCTGCATTATTAAGTGTTTTGCCATATGTAAGGTTTGTGCTATATAATTTTATTTTGTATTCACAAGAAGCCCTAGAGTACATACCAACTGTGAACAACCTGAAAAAGATGATTCTATTTACCATAGCCACAAATAAAATTAAATGCCTAAATATTAACTTCAACAAAGAAGTTAAAGATCTCTATAATGAAAACTATAAAACGCTGATGAAAGAAATTGAAAAGGATCCCCCAGAATGAAAAAATATTCCATGTTCATGGAATGGAAGAATCAACATTTTCTTGGTCTATTGTATGCATGTGACATTGATCATTGCATACCTCGGGAGCAGGAAAGGAAAAAATTCAGAAAAAAATTATCCTCAGAGAAAAACAAAATTACCTCAGAAGTTAAAAAGATGTTAACCTAGAAAATTTCTAATAGTCTTATGTTTTACTAAGCTAATTCCATTCCATTCCATAATATTAGGACTCTTTATTCACCTTTACTCCTCTTGCTATCTTTAATTCAGAGATTAGTGTTTGAATAATACAAACCAGTTCATATACAGAGGGAAAATAGCAACGAGCACACAAAAAGACATAAAAAGCAAAGACCCATATCTGCAACATCCCCTATTCCTAGTTCTTTTTTCTGAAAGTAAACACTTTAAACTATTTCAGATGATACCTAGGGATTCTCTGTTGTTTAAAGCAATTGAGTGTACTTCCACTACTTCTCATCCCCTTTCTCAGTTATCTTTCCGTTAAAAAAAATAAATCGTATATGTGTACGTGTGTGTATGTGTGTATGTGTGGTTGTCTTATAGGTAATATAACTTGAAATGACATACATCCTTAAGTTTCAATTGACTGACTTTATAAGATTAGTGAATTATGATTCCTTAATATCTATTTAGAATAAATACATTTTAATTTTCACTTTTTAAAATCTCTGATGACTATTTTCTTGTCATTTTTCTGTCAGGTGAACTCATAAATTGTCATGATTTATAACATTTTCATTTGCTTCTGAAGTATAAAAACCTTTTCTTTTTAGCCTATAAGTTTATCCTAAATATTAATCAATGTGGACAAAATAGCATTAAAAATTTATAGGAAAGCAAATGTAATTGTAAATTCCAAAGATCTTGTCAGCTGAAGAAGAATCAAGCATCCAAGTAAACAAATTCTATTTTCCCATGTTTTATCGACTATTCACAATTGGGTCACATTTGACTTTTTATTCTGGTACAGATTTTTGTCTTCTCAATACTTTCTACTTGTCTTTCCTTTTGCCATTGTTGATAGGTGAGATTTGCCCATTTTTAAATTGGATCATTAGACTTTTTCCTATAGAGTTGTTTAAGCTCCTCCTTTTATATTCTGGCTTAATCCCTTGTCAGAAGTGTAGTTTTCAAATATCTTCCCCCATTCTATGGGCTCTCTCTTCACTTTGTTGATTGTTTTCTTTGTTGTGCAGAAGCTTTTTAACTCAACGTGATCCCATTTGTCCATTTTTGCTTTGATTGCCCATTCTTGTGGGGTATCACTCAAGAAATTTTTGCCCAGACCAATGTATTGGAGAGTTTCTCCAGTGTTTTCTTGTAGTAGTTTCATAGTTTGAGGTCTTAGATTTAAGTCTTTAATTCATTTTGGTTTTATTTTTGTATATGGCAAGAGATAGGGGTCTCATTTCACTCTTCTGCATGTGGATGTCCAGTTTTCAAACCAGCACCGTTTATTAAAGAGACTATCTTTTCCCCCAGTGTATGTTCTTGGCACCTTTGTCAAAAATGAGCTCACTGTAAATGTATGGATTTGTTTCTGGGTTTTCTATTCTGTTCCATTGTTCTGTGTCTATTTTTGCCAGTGCTGTGCTGTTTTGGTTGCTATAGCTCTGTAGTATAATTTGAAGTAAGGTAGTGTGATTCCTCTAGCTTGTTCTTCCTGCTTAGGACAGCTTTAGCTATTCTGGAACTTTAGGGGTTTCATATAAGTTTTAGGATTGTTTTTTCTATTTCTGTGGAGAATGTCATTGATATTTTGATAGGGGTTGCATTGAGTCTGTTGACTGCTTTGAGTAGTATGGACATTTCAACAATATTGATTCTTCCAATCCATGCACATGGAATATCTTTCTATTTTTTTGGTGTCCTCTTCATTTTCTTTCATCAGTGCTTTAGAGTCAAAATGGAAAAGGCGGAAATCATGGACACTCTAGGAGCTTCAGGCAGTAAGTGTCCATAACTCTTTCAGGGCCAGAAATTGTCAGGCTTATTGATTCTCATTCACTGTATCCATTTCAAATTCTTGAAGAGAGCTACGGACTGGTTCAACGTTTGTTAGGAATCTGCCTCTCAGTTAAGGGTAAGGTGATAGAATATAAACAGAGCCAAAGATCATCTTTAAAAACATTCTACTAATAGAAAGCATTAACAAAGTGTTTATGTTTGTATGGCAACTGTGGTTCTCACTTCACTCAAACAAACATTTCAGGGTTCAATGTCATAGTGAGGCTCATTAGCCACTGGACCTGAAGGCACAGAGTCCCTATAAGAAATTTTTCTGGTGGCTGTTGCTAAACAGAAAATTAAATAGCTCATATTGACTACAAAATATTCCTTTTTTTCTGTGTATTTTTCATGGTTTCAGATGAAAAGCACACCTTGGCCTCAAAAAACAGAATGTACTTTTAAGCTGTACTGTTTATATACATTAATATTGCTTGTAAACAAACAAGTAAACAAAACCTAACAGACTTGAAAGTGAAAATAAAATTAGCGAACCAATGAAAAGAAACAGAATAAATAATTAACCATAGAGAGATTTTTCACAAATAAGTCAATTGACTCCCAACATCAGCTTATAATAGCTTTCTGCTTTCAAGTTAATATATACTCCTAAATTAGAGATTATGACATTCATGCTTAAAATAATAAAAGTGTGTAACTCAAAAAAGATGTCATCAGTAAATTGCCTCATTTTGTGGACAAGAAAACAGCTTCAGAGAAAAGAAATGATTTTGAGATTAAAGAGTTTGCAAGACAAGAGCTGCAATCGAGACATGAATCAAAATTCAGGGCTCTTTGGACTAGTTTCTAAAATGGTACTTCATCCAGTATTCTAAGAAGCTTCTATTCTGTTGGCTGTTGAAATCTTTTGGTCATAATAATTGGGGTTATTCTACTGGGAAAACATCCTGCTGTGTTCTATAACAGAATGATTTTTTCACCAAACTGATTCTCTAGTTTATTTTTAGGATGAATATTTTCCCAGAAAGATAAAAATTGTCAATGATATTATTTTGGTTATTTTTAGACTTGTATTTGAGGACATTTTATGAAGCTAAGCATTTTGACTAAGCTTATTCCTCTTAGATATTATTAATAATTCATTTTAATTTTTTTCTGATGACTTTTGAATATCTAGTTTGAATTTGACTAAGGTACCTTTAATAATTTTATTAAATTTTAAGTTTAATGCTTATTTTAACAGCAAGTAGGAGCTATTTTTAAACCTGGACATATAAAACTAAATAATGCATGGTTTCTATTTTTCAGGAATTCATAGGATAACTAGGAGGAGAGATGAATTTAAATAATTATAATGCAATGTAATAAGTGGCACAGTTTGGAGAAGAATTAGAGTGTTACAAAAACATAGAGTACTAGTTACAGGGAATAACTGTAACAGGGAATATATATATATATATATATATATATATATATATATATATACATACATACATACATACATACACACACATATATATATGAAAGATTATGATCTTTTACTCAAGGATTTCACAATTTGAAGGTTTCAGTATTGTTTTTTATCCAATGGGACAAATGCCCTATTGTGACTACAATTTGCATGGTCAATTTTAACAAAAATAGGTGGTAAAAAAAAAAAATGAGACTTTGCTAGATTATTTGGAATAAAAACAATCAAACATGAATTTTTTTCCTCTATTTATAATATGGAAATACAATATCAACAACACAACAGAAAGTTACAAATTTTATAAAAGCGGTGTAGACAATGATTTGAAAATTTAGAGATGGGAAGGAAAGTTATTTCTAAATAGGAAGAGTAAATTCCACAGATAACCTTGTAATATATCTTAGTGAGTATGATTAAGGTGTAAGAAACTTATCAAGAGTTGTTAAGGAAATTGCTAAAATATGAATAGCATCAACATGCTTAGTATTTATTTTGCACTTATTGGGGGGATCAGCTATTTCTATCCGGTTGGAGTGTTTTCAAAAAGTGGTACAAAATATTTTTTAAAAAGAAATGTGAACCCAATCTGATAAGTCATTAAAGGGCAAGGTACTAATTTAGCTATTTAGTCAATAACCAGTTTGGAGTAATCAAAATATCTGAATTAGAAAGTTATAGGATCAACACTGTATTTCAGGAAAATTAATCCACTAGCTTCAAATAGTCAAGTGAGATACACTGGAAAGAACAGAGATCAATTAGAATACAGCTTCAACAATCTAGGTACTACTTATAAAGACCTAGACTAGGACAGCTACAGGAGAGATTGCTAGGAAAGGTTTTATAAAATACGACATTATTTTCACATAAAAGGTAGGCACTCCATATATTATTAACAGAAGTTATTTTTCTTAAATCCCATGAGAAATATTTTGGAAAAATAAAACATATTCTTAATGAAAGTTACCCAAAATTTCATAGGTTTTAGAAAAACAAAAATAGAACCCATATGAATGGATTAATGTGATGGATTTAATTTTGCCTTATAGGTTAGGGTGTTTAGGGAATGAGATATTGAAAGACAAATAAAAAAAAAAAAAAACTAAGTTAAGGTGTGAAGAGAAGTTATCCAAAGAAGAATTTTTTGTCAGAGAGGGGTATCATCCAAATTAAGGAGAAATGCTAAGGAGCTAAGGATATGGTGAGATTGAAAGATTTCTGGGGAAGGAGAATACTTTCCCTCTCTTTCTAGCTAACTGATTCCATAGTCTTAAACTTTTGAGTCTCAATTTTCTTTTTTTAAAAATGAGTGTAATATTATCTACTGGCTTTTGGTAATGATTAAGTGAGAAAACAAATGTCTTTGAAACTAGTGCTTAATATTTAGTATGCACTCAATAAATATTAGTTGGATGTTCGATGGTTGGGAAGTGGAGATGGAGGAAAATGCTATCTAAATGGCAGAAAACAAAGGGTTGGAGTGAATGGTATAAGTTAACATAAGTGAAAGGGAAAGTAATGTGTACCGGCAACAGAACACAGCCAGATTTCTGGCACATAGGCAAAGTTTATAAAATATTTTTCTAAATAGAATTTAAAATATGGATTTTGTGGCTAACTACAAGTGTATTGCTGGGGATACAATATTTGGGAACTAAAGACCCCAGTAAAATTTAACAGAAGAATTAACGTCACCATGAATGTTGAAATTGGCAATTGAATCAATTTGTATTTATATCTATATTAGGGAGCCATAACTCAGTCCCGTTGGATGCCCCAGTTAATGGTATGTTTTTGTCTTAGTGAGTTTCCCCATTGATATGGCCTGGCTGTGTCCCCACTCAAATCTCGTCTTGAATTGTTGTTCCCATAATCCCCACGTGTAGTGGAAGGGACCTAGTAGGAGGTAATTTAATTATGGGGGCAGTTACCCTCACGCTGTTCTCATGATACTGAGTGAGTTCTCACGAGATCTGATGATTTTATAAGGGACTTTTCCCCCTTTTGTTCGGCACTTCTCTCTCCTGCCACAATGTGAAGAAGGATGCATTTGCTCCCCCTTCCACAGTGATTGTTAATATCCTGAGACCTCCCAGCCATTCGGAACTGTGAATCAATTAAACCTCTTTCCTTTATAAATCACCCAGTCTTGGATATGTCTTTATTAGCAGCATGAGAACAGACTAATACACCCATATAGCATGTTTTTGAATTTAAATTAAATGAGAAAGCCAGTTTCCAATGGATCCCTGGGATTTTGCCAAGAGGCAAATTCCTCTAAAACCCCAAGTACCTTTGCTGCATTGCTTTAGTGATGTTCTTTTATTAAAATGTCCATGAAAATTAAAATTAAGACAATGCATATTTATATGTATACAAACAGGTTAAAAAGATAAAAATTTTTAACTCCAGTACAAGGTATAGTTGCCTGTCTCTTTTTCCCCTACCACAATTTGCTGAGCAATTTGAAGAAAATTTGTGATCTGCAGTGCACCCTACAGAGACTTAACATCATCCTGCTGTTTCTGCACGAGTAAACAATAAACTCTGCTTGGGTTTCCCACACAATTATAAGATAATTAAGCTTAGCTCTTTAAGAATGAGTTCAAGACTAGAACTGACCTCTTCTTGGATAAGTAGTGTTCTGAGGGCAAAACAATTACAGATCATCTTAAACACACACAAATGCACAGGGTAATCTCCGTCATTTGTGACTGCATTTGTAGAAAATGCTGCCATCCTTTTCACGGTTTTAAATGTGCTTTGCAAACCAAAAGGCTTTCTAATTACAAATTAGCAGAAATGGAAATCTATGTCTTGAGAAAATACGACACACGTGCAACCTCTCACTAAGTGTACTCAGAACATTAGAAGCCGGCAGCAAATTTTTCAAATCGACCTCCCATGAAGAACACACAAAAATCTGTAGTTTATGAATAAAAGTTTTCTAGAATACCCTCAGATCATTCCATTTCTACAGTCACTTCTGCTTCGTCGACTCCATGTTTTAGTGAAAAGAAAGTACTCACTCCCTACTTAGACCTTGCCTCATATGCCCCTTCTCAGAGAAGTAAAAATAAGATGCCCCAGACAGAGGCACATGCATGATTTCTCAGAGTGGCTATCCTGAATCCCTTCTTCCCTGCTACCCTAGTGAGTTGACTGGGACTTTGTAGAAAAATAAAACCTGAGGTTTTATCTCATAACCTATTTTCACATCTGTAAATTGAGGCTATGATCACTTATCTCATAGAACAGTGTAAGAATTAAAGCATCTATGTAAAAGTGTTTGTTAAAATTTTGAAGACAAACTAAGTACTCAAAGTGTGTTGAACAAATCAGGTCTGTTTGTCATCAAAAAGTCTTAATATCTGTGGAAGTTAGGGTTACAATAAGAAAATTTTCTTTATGAAGTTCAGGCAAAGAAGAGGAAACTATTGTATAGAATATCTTTATTGGCCAGAGAGTTGGACTTGATTTACAGATATTTTATAATCTAATAATATGACTAATTCAATTTTTTTGGTATTAATGCAATTAAAGAGAAAATCTGGCTACTACCTACTCTTATCCTGCCTGGAACAAGATTGAAATAAACAGACTAGATTTATTGGGGTCTTACCAAAATAATTGATCTTAAAGCCCTATTAAGATAACTATGAGACTTTATCCTTAATGACTTTAGTTGTCTCCCAGATAGAGAAAGAAAAGTTTCTTTTTCTGTGCAACAGTCACTTCAGTCATAACCAAATAAGGATGAATCATCTTGCAGAGGTCAAATTTGTTAGATTTATCTTCTTTATCATAGTGATTTTGACTAGACTGGAAATGGGGCATAGTGATACAATCTAATGTGGCAATGGTTAAGAAAATGTATGTGTGCACAATGTATTGAGTAACTGTCACCGAGGTACCATGAACCTGCAGGCCATGAGACTTGAAATTTCATAGCTCCTGTTTCAAAGCCCAACCTCTGACTATTCTGTGGGTTTTAGGTGGAAAAGCCATCATTGGTGATCTTATTAAAGTTCCAGGAGGCATCTCCAAATAGCAGGACTCTGACTTGGAGACATGCATGACAAAGAGGGGTAAATCCAGGGACAGTGATCCCTTCATCTGAATGTCATAGGGTTTTCTGAGAGATGCATGAAATATTTCAAAATTTGGAGAGTTTAGGGAGAGAATGGAACCTCAGAAAAAGGAAGCCAGATTAGGAAATAGACCACATTGTTCAGTCAATTTTACTAGGAAGTTATGTACTGGTGGCTCTCAAACAGTTGCTTTGCCATTTGGCTTACATCTTGGTGTGTACAATTTATCATGAAGAATGTTGAAGAAGAAAGCAGTTAGCAGCTTGATTTGAACATCAAATTCTACCCTCTTTCTCCAACATCATTAAGTTAGCCTGCACTAATATAGAATCATAATAATTTTGACATAGAAAAGGCAACTTTGGATTTCTTAGTCTTTGATTTCTATTCCCTGTTAAATATCAAGCACTGGGTTAAGTGCTAAAATATTAATAATTATAATAATACTCTCTTCTCCTAACATGTGTAGCCTGGTGCAGGAGAAGGAAAAGTAAACTGAAAATGTTAATGCAGTGTTCAAGAGCTATAGGGAAGCAAAAGAAGAACCTACTAAATATGCCTGGGGATAATAAAGTCTCTCAAGAGTAAATGAGGTCTGTATTATGTCTTGAATGAGTATGCAGGAATGCTAACAAGGAACTCCAATGAAAGGAAATAGTAAATTCACAGGCATTACATTATAGCAACTATTTTGTAGAACTTTCAATTCAGTGTAACTGAAATGCAAAGAGGATATGGGGCTACTGGAGAGAAAAAGACTAGAGATGTAAGGTTACTTACTCAGACTGTATATATGGTTGGGATAGGAAATATGGATCCTTTGAAAAGTGTTAAGCAATAGCTAGGTTAGGGAGTGATCTGATTTGTTTGAGGAAGATTGCTATTCCTAAAATAAAGCCAATATGGCTCCAATATATTCACTTTCTAAAAAAATTATTTCATTTTTCTACCAATTTATTTTCAACTTATATTTACATTCAATTTCCTAACATTTTATTTAAAGTTTTATATATACATTCATGAATAAAATGAGTTATAATATTTTCTCCTCATGATGACCTCATCAGATATTTAAAATTTAGCGGTTACTGGCTTCCTAAAACAAATTAAGAAGAATCCCCTCTTTTTAAGTGTCTAAGATTGGAGTTATTTTTTCTGTAGATCTTTGGAAAAATTTACTGCTGAATCAAACTGGACCTAGGGGTTTCTTTATAAAAGTATTTCAAATTACAGATTTAGTTTTTAAAATAGTTACTTTTGTGAAGACTGAAAATCTGAGACAGGTCTCAGTTAATTTAGAAAGTTTATTTTGCTAATGTTGAGGATGCATGCTTGTGACACAGCATCAAGAGGTCCGAAAACATGTGCCCAACGTGGTAGGAGCACAGTTTGGTTTTATACATTTTAGGGAGACATGAGACGTCAATCAATATGTGTAAGATGTACATTGGTTCATTGTAGAAAGGTGGGACAACTTGAGGTGAAGACGTGACAACTCAAAGCAGGGAAGGGCTTTCAGGTCATAGGTAGATAAGAGACAAATAGTTACATTCTTTTGAGTTTCTGATCAGCCTCTCCAAATGAGGCAATCAGATATGCATTTATGTCAGTGAGCAGAAGGGTGACTTTGAATAGAATGGGGGGCAAGTTTGCCTTAAGAAGTTCCCAGCTTGACTTTTCCCCTTAGCTAAGTGATTTTGGGGCCCCAAGATTTATTTTCCTTTCACATTTTTCCCCCTTTTCTTTTTTAAAATCTCTTGGAGAAAGCATTTTAGGAAAAAATGAGTCTCTAGTCTCAGGTTTTGTGTTATCTCTCATGAATAGGATGGTTTATTCCTAGACGGGTAGGTCCCGAGTTATTAGGAAAGTTCATTTTTAGCAGGTTGTGAAGTCTTGCATCCTGTGAAGAGAAAATAGGGAGAGGAAGGGAGAAAAAAGAACAAACAAAAGAACAATCCTGAAAAATTGATATAGGCCACATTACTCTGAAGTCCATACATCAGTAGGCAGGTATGAGACTGGCTTATGTATGTAAATAGGTTGCTGTTATTTTCTTCTGAAGTTTAAGTTGTCTGGCCTCAGTTCACAGGGCTTTATGAAAATACAGCTTAGTTTTCAGTGACTCCAGATAGGAAAAATGGCGGGGGGAAGGAAAAAAATTGAAAACATTATTTTGAAGACTTGTAGTCAAGAAAAATTAGAATTCAGTCCCAACTGTAGAAAATAATAAAAATTAGAATTCAGTCCCACCTGTAGAAAATAATAAAAATTGAAAAACATTAGGTAAGACTAGAATCTAAATTTAGTTTTTGAAACAAAATTTTTCTCTCTCTAGTTTCCCATTTTTATTAAAGACAGAACATGGTAAGACTGATTTGCTTTATTATACTTGGCCTGCTTATTTGTATATAGTACGGCAAGAATAATATTTTTTACATAAGCTTTTAAATTGGCTTTGATGGAACTTTGTTCCATAAAAGGAATCTCAGATAAGACTTTTATAAAGCCAAGCCCAGCCATGGATTTGTACCATCGAATACCTATGAGTTGGGTGAATTCCTCTCCTCTTGAGGTTCTGAGATAAATTTGGGGCTCCTGGGCCTGCCAGAAAGTGACATTTGTTACTTACCATAGGTCAGGAACCCTGGACAGGAACTGTGTAGACAAGGTATGAGGCCAGTTTTCCCAAGGGGCTTTTATTGGCTCCATAAGTCATATTTGATCCTTAAAGGTAAGTGCACCATTCCAGTCAAAGCCTTGGTAAAATAACCAGTTTCTCCAATTGTGTCCTGTTTTAAATGAAAACAGATTCTTATTGCACTTATACAAATAACAATATTGCCATAAGTTAAGAATACTCACAAATAGTTTCCAAATTCTGGAGAAATCAATATGTTCTAAATTTTGTTCATAGAAATATACCAAATTTTTAAAACCTCTCAATAGCTCAAAAGAAAAATTTCCTTGACTCAAAAAACTGAACAAAGGATCAGCAATGTTTTAAGCAAGAGTAAAAAAGTTTACTTCAGTCTTCTATTAGTTCTGTCCATGTAGTTAATTCCTGTTCTGTTTGATATTCATGAACATTTCAGTTCTCCATGATTCCTAAAAGTTTTTCTTCTATTCTGATGTCACAGTCTCCAGCGTTATTAGCAACTTGTACTCAGGAGCACCTGTTAGAGTTTTAGAGCTGATTATAAAACCACCTTCTAAAGAGGACCAAAACAAGACAACAATCACCCAAGGATGACAAAAAGTTTTAGGGCAGCCATAGTCAAGAATACAATTGACAAGGAAATTTGTTACCTCTGTGGTGCACAATAATTTAACATAACAATTATAGTTATTACTGATAATGTACACTAAGTCATATCAGAATTATAGGGATTTCCCATAATTTTGGAACACATACCAGTAACATATTTATACAAATACAGCCCAAAGAAAAGCAAACACCATTCCATATTTGACAGTGTTTCCTATATAATTTTTATAACAAGTATGCCAAATTTTGTCATTTTTGGATCTTAGGGAATCTAATATCTTAAAGGATTAATTAGGTCAGAGAAAGACATAATTTATAATTTGATTTTGGAAAGTTTGTCAAATATCAGAGGTTTAAAACACTTGATATCACAGGTCATTGTAAAATAAGTCATTGATTTGACCAAAGTGATAATTAAAGGATTTCAAAAAAAGGTAAAAATCTTCATTCTTTGAGAGAGAAGACTTAATTTTCCAAACAATAAGTCCTAATAAAACAGCATGAAACCAATTAAATTTGTTTTTCAAAATTTTATAAACAATCTATAAAATTTTAATCTTGACTGTAAGATGTAACTTCCATAAGCCTTTTATAACCTTTATAACCTTTATTAAAGCGTCAGTTAATGCTTAAGAAAATCTTGTTAATCTGACACAGCAGCCTATATGCTGGTCTTGCATCAGTGTGCCTTTGGCACTGATGATTAATTTATAGAGAAACTGAACTTATGTTATCACTCTAAGTTGGCCCTTACAATCTCACACGCCCACCTCTTCCATGATAGTCCCTGGGCCATGAGGAATTGAATAACTTTAATTTCTTGTCCTGTGTCTCAGGAATGCAGTTTATTTTGATTGGCTTCTTCTACCCGACCTGAAGATGAAGTTTTAATTGCTGTCGGCGTTTAAGACTTAGCAGGACTTGGTGTCCTTTTTAGACCCAGGAGTCAAAGCCCTGTGACTTAACGTCATAAGTACTTTAAAAGAACATACAGAAAGATGCAAGGATATAATAACCTTAATTTTAAAAAAAAGTTTTTAAATCTCAGTGTTTTTCCTAAGCAAACCAAAATTTAATAATAATGGCATAGGAATTATTTCAATAAAATGAAAAATCTGTTAGGCAAAAGGAAAGACCTCCTGCACTGCACAGAATATTACGTTGGAAGAAAACTTTTCTTTAGACCTTTAGGAAAATATTGTTAGCCTCAGGCCACAACAAACAGAACTTGTGGAAAAAAAACTTAGCTGAAAATTAGTTGAAGGAGAGTGCTACTATTTTGTACCCTCTAAAAGGAGAGAGAAAACTGAAAGTTGTGAGATGCAATAAAAGTTAAACTTTCATTTAAAAAAATTAGTATCTCTTATAATTTATTAAGAGTAAATCAATCCCTTAAGAAAATTTCATTGTTATAATCAATTATTTAGTGTATGTGTTTTTTACATTAAGCTTAGCTCGAGAAAGACCACTATAATTTTCCTTTAATTAACAGACAACTCAATTATATAAAAGATTTTTTTAATAAATCATCTTATTGTGATTTAATAAATCATCTTATTGTGACTTACACAGACCACTCATGACTGCTTGAACTTTCTGGTTTGTCCTGAACATCCGTCTTAAACAATCAGTCATTTTATTTTAGGACTAAATCTACCATACAAGATTCTTTCTCATATGAAATTATTTCTCTTTAAGTTTGCTTACCAAAAAGGAAACTATTTTTATAACTTTCTTTACATCTCTCTTATTTCCTGGTTTATTTTACCTTGTTTTGTATATAACCTTTAAATAAGTTTTGAATTAAACAAAAACTATTCACCTTTTTAAAAAGGACACACTGTTTTTTTTTGAAAGAATGTTTTCGTATGAATAAATTTTTTGGTATTTTATTGGAAAATACCCATATAATGAAATATCTATTATTTAACATAATATAACTTTATATTCTAAATTATGATGAGTTTGTTTACATGTATTTATCCCATTACATTTGCATAATTATTTTATTTTAATCATTTACCTAGATTATTTATGAAAACTCTGATAGTCATTTAAATTTATGGAACCACTATTGCAAAATTATAACCGAAACAGTGAAAAAATACCTGACCTAACTGACTCCTTCTTGCTTCTAACCTCCAAGCTGTCCTTGTTCATTCCTGGGCAGAGGCAGAACTAGCTTTGGAGGAGCTTAGCTTATAGTTTAGCTTTGAAACAAAGATGATAACAATCCCTTTCCAAAACAAAGCTTGCTGCCTGCAGACTAGACCACCTAAAGCCGCAAGATTAGAAGTTATGTTAATCTTAATAAATTCAAGATGTAGCTATTATTATTAAGCCAATGTCTTATTTATTAAAGATTATGCAAGCAAAGATCATTCTGTCTTGGGCTGGGTTTATAGTTTGGTAACCTTATGCCAAATTTTGACACCGTATAGTATTTGGCTGGGATAGTATGAAATTGCTTCATAAATGCAAAACATTTTATGCTGGCAATTCTTAAGACATTTCTAATAAAGCCAGATTATGTATTATTTTACTTAAGTTACATGAACCTGAAAAAGCATTAGACTAGTCTTTTCTTTTTTCCTGATAGTGTTTGATTCAAGTGCTTTTATTTTCATAAGCCAATTAAAATGGATTTAATTGCCAATTATACATAAAATTATAGTGATTATAAAGGCCTTTTAAATATATATATATACACACACACACACACACACAAAGATCCTATAGCTTTTACTTCAGTACTTTAGTCATGAGATACATACAAATTCACCAGCTTACGAAAGAACCTGTTGAATCCAGTGATTTTTATCTTAATATAAAAATAACAGATTCAAAGAAGGCAGAAAAGAAAAATAGAGAAGAAAAGAACTTAGAAATTCTGTACTTTGCAGGTTGACCATAGGACTCTTTTTCCTTAATATAACCATTTTTCATAAACTCTGGCAAGTAGAGGTACCATAAAACCTCTACGTGTGTTGAGGTTTCAACACTCAAGAGTGCTTGAAAGGGGGTTATTCTCCTTGTTTTCTCCTCATTCTTAGATTATTTGTTTCCCACTTTTTTTCTCAGAAGGAGGAACTGAGCTGTGGCCTAGGGTTTTTGTGTGCTGGATCAATGTTTGCTGCTTGTGGGTAGGACTCCACAGTGTGTCACCACTGAGTCATTTCCACCTTCTTACATGTCTCAGTTTCTCTCTCCAGAGGTCTACGACCCCTGAGAGGGCTCAAAATGTTGGGTGATCCACCCTTATATGTGTTTCCTGGATGAGACTTTTTTTTAAATTAATTTTTGTGGGGATTTCCCTGTGGCTCCCTGCGTCCCCAACACTCCCACAAGGCCCCTGGTTACCCAGGAGTGACTTTCAGCTGGGAGGAGCAAATGCCCTTTCTCTTCAGAGCTGAGAAACCTCAGTCTCTCATTTACCTATGAAAACAATAGTTCAGTTCCTCTTGCAAATATGCACAGGCAAGCTGAATCAAGATTAATTTTGGGAGAAAAATCAATAGAGAAGACCCGTTACAATGCATCTCCAAACTAGAATTAGGATCCTTAAACAACCACTTCCTAGGAGAGAAAAAAACAACAGCCAAGACCATTTCCTGTAAACTATGCTCTGCCACCCCTAACTCTGTAGCTCTCATCTGCTGTTAAACATGCCAGGTCACATCCTCTCACAGTACAAGGTAATCTCTGGTACGCCAAAGCCGAAGAGGTCAGGTCATGCAATACTGGAAAACAGAGCTTTAGACCTAAGAAGAATCTTCCCATGACTCTTGAAACTTTACAAAGAAAATAGAATACCCCAAAATGGGTGAGTCACCCTTTGTTCTGAATTCTTTTAAGGGGTTCAAGTCATTAGAAGCCTTCTCTAGATTTTTTGGTACTGCATATGGCAAAGGGGGAAGGAGGTATAGGGTGGGAGAAAAGTAAATTAAAGAACTTTTTTTTTCAGGCAGGAAGCAAACCAGAAACCAAGCATGTGGTTTGTTTTTTTTTCCCTCTTTTGCAGTTGTGAGGAATTTTAGCCAAATTATAGAGGTTTGTTACCCATAATTTGGAATTCTCACTAAGATTTGACCAAGCCAGGTAGAGTTGGTGAAATCTGATGAGAGAAAGACCAGAACAGACAAAAACAACAACAACAAAAAACCCAACAATATGATCACTGAGTGTTCTAATGGTAAGGAGAAATTAAGACCAGCTGGTTGTTAAACTTTAGCCAAGACAAAACCCCAATTCAGCTACTTATGCAGGGATGGATCTCAGCCTGAAGACTGCTTTCTACCATCCTAGAAGCAGGAAAAAAAAACCCTTCAAACTCGTCTTTCCTGCTGGGAGCAAGCTCAAACTCCATAAAGGGAGTTCCTGCCTTCCATCATCATGGAAATGGGAAATCTTGCCTTCCTTGTTGGAAGCAAGCAAAACTCTGGAAAAAAGGGAGGGGGGATCAGGGAGTTGTACAGCAAAATAAACTTTAGATCTCCACCAGCTTTTGGGAGGACAGGGATTCTCTGGAGGGGGTGCTCCAAGACCTCAGCAAATTATCCTATTGGTTTCAGCCATAAAGTAAGCTCATGCTGGTTCCAAGCACCAAAAGGAGATTTGTCAATGGTCAGGGGCATCTCCACTCAGAATCTTTCTGTGGTTACCAACATGTGGACCACAAAAATCTGAGACAGGTCTCAGTTAATTTAGAAAGCTTATTTTGCCAATACTGAGGACACACACCCATGACACAGCCTCAGGAGGTCCTGATGACATGTGCCCAAGGTGGTAGGAGCACAACTTGGTTTTATACATTTTAAGGAGACACAAGACGTCAATCAATATGCATAAAATGTACATTGGTTCAGTTCAGAAAGGTGAGACAACTCAAGGTGAAGGCGGGACAGCTGAAAGCAAGGAGGGCCTTCTAGGTCATAGGTAGATAAGAGACACATGGTTGCATTGTTCTGAGTTTCTGATTAGCCTCTCCAAATGAGGCAATCAGATATGTGTTTATCTCAGTGAGTAGAGGGGTGACTTTGAATAGAATGGGAGGCAGGTTTGCCCTAAGCAGTTCCCAGCTTGACTTTTCCCTTTAGCTTAGTAATTTGGGGCCCCAAGATTTATTTTCCTTTCGCACTTTAATAGACTTTTATATACCCTGGGACTGAATCTCGTTTTTGATTCCAGGATTTATTTGAAGCCGTTTAAGAGTTTTAAGTGGGAAGGAAATGTAACATAATTTGACTTACATTTTTAAACTATCACCTTGGCAGATCTGTGGCAAATTCATTAGAGAAGACAGGTTGACAGGGAACCACCTATGAGGCCTTCCACACTGGTCACATGGGAAATGATAGTGACTTGGGTCAACTGTTGTTGGGGGAGATGAAGTGAAATAGAAACAAAAGGGCTTGGTTAAGAATTGGTGAGAGTCTGTGGCAAGATGCTAAAGGGAAAGAAACAATTGAGAATGAAACCTGAATTTTGTCATAAGCAAGTGGGAGGACATAGTAGAAATGGCATTGCAAAATATGAAGAAAAAATAGATTATACAAAAAATGTGTTGGAAGATTTTATTAAAATTTTTGGAAACACAATTTAAATCATTTTCTCATATCATGTCATCAAAAAAGTTTCAATTCAGATAGATTACAGAATTGAGTAAAAAAAAACCTGACAACTAGCTGACAACTAAATGTAATAGAATAAAATATAGATGAATATTTATCTTATCTTTATTTGAGGAATGTATTTTTTTTTTTTTTTTGAAATGGAGTCTTGCTCTGTCACCAGGCTAGAATGCAGTGGCGCAATCTCAGCTCACTGCAACCTCCGCCTCCCGAGTTCAAGTGATTCTCCTGTCTCAGCCTCCCGAGTAGCTGGGACTACAGGAGCATGCCACCACGTCCAGCTTATTTTTGTATTTTTAGTAGAGACGGGGTTTCACCATGTTGGCCAGGATGGTCTCAATCTCTTGACCTCGTGATCCGCCCACCTTGGCCTCCCAAAGTGCTAGAATTACAGGCATGAGCCACTGCACCTGGCTGAGGAATGTCTTTCTAATCTCACAAAACATAAAGGAGCAAAGCACATGGGGAAAATAAAAGAATTTACTTATAAATCTTTGAAAACATCTCAACACCAATATAATTGGTTTAAAAGCACAATGACATGAGGGAACAATTGGTAATATAAAGGGTAAATTGGAAGGGTAAATTTAAGCAGTTCAATAAAGCTACAGAGCAAGTAGGTAGGAGGAAGGATCTAACAGAAAACCTTCTACATAGCAAGCTCAAATGCACTTTGTAGGGTTGAAGCAAAATAGCCCGCACATGAGGAAGCATATTAAAACGTGTGCACAGTATTTTATCTAAGGGACAGTGGAATGAGGATCAAAGATGATCATATGACTGAAAAAGATGATCCTGGCTACAGAGAGGAGAGTGGATTGGTAAAGTCAATACTAGAGGCAAGGATGCAATTAGAATCTTACAGGAACTAGATTGTTCCTAGTCCTTGGTTTATATGTCCCACATAAAAATAAGGGAAATAATCTCTTGGTGAAGTAAGTGATATTATTACAAATGACTTCTAGGAAGTTGTGCCGTCCCTGAGATTTTATTTACCCTTTATTTATGTCTAGAAAGCATCTACAAAGCAGTTCTATTCTCTCTACACACAGACATCTGCAAAACACTTCTCTATTTTGATATAGTTTTCAAGTTATGTATGTCACATGGTTTTTCCCCTGTTCCCATCCCCTCTACTTCTGGCCAAATGTCTGTCAAGCTAAAGTGCTTTAGATTTTATGCTTCATTTTGTGAATATGAAGTGAAAATTGCTATTGTGCCTGTATTTGATTTCAGTTTTTAAAAAATTTGGGCCAAATCTTTGACCCAATAAGCCTATTTTCTGGGACCCTATCATACTTAAATAATCTAAAAGCAGGCAAAGAATAATTCTGGGGCAAAAGAATTTTAAGTGATTAATTGAGTAACATAATATGGTCTATATCACAATAAAATAATATGTAGCCATTAAAAAATGACTATAAAAAAGACTGCAGGAATAAGAACATTCTTATGAATCATTTAAGCAGAATATAAATGTATATCTCTACTATGGTTAAAACACTGTAAAAATGATATATACTTGGGGCAAGGTCTGGAAAGGAGCAGTGAAAATTAAAACAGTTTGATTCACAGAGGTAATCAAACAGTGGTTTTCAAACTAGCGTGTGCAAATGAATCATCTGAAGCGCTTTCTAAAAATTCACATTTCCAGGCCCATCCCAAGAGATTTGTGTTCAGTTACTGTGAAGAAGGGCTTCAGAACTCATAGGTTAAAAAAGCATTCCCAAACAATTTTGAGGCAGGTCATGAGTGGTCTGCTGTTGGAGGCACTGTGATAGGATCCTGGTGATTTAAAAGATAATAAACCCAGCACTTTGGAGGCCGAGGTGGGTGGATCACAAGGTCAGGAGATCGAGACCATCCTGGCTAACATGGTGAAGTCCCATTTCTACTAAAAATACAAAAAATTAGCCGGGCATGGTGGTGGGCACCTGTAGTCCCAGCTACTCGGGAGGCTGAAGCAGGAGAATGGCATGAACCCGGGTGGTGGAGCTTGCAGTGAGCCGAGATCGCACCACTGTACTCTAGCCTGGGCGACAGAGTGAGACTCTGTCTCAAAAAAACAAAAAACAAAAAACTAAAAAAGATGATAACCACAGTTCACTAATGTGATTAGATTGTTTGCCCCACAAGTATCAGGAATATGCTACACTTGATAGCACAGTACTTAGTCAACATGTGATAGACTTAATTTTACAGAGTTAATGTAAAATAATATGACATCTGCATATTTCTGACCTACATTAATAATTTTTTAAATTGCCCATGTCTGTGGGCCTCTATTTTACCCATCCACTCTTTGGAAGAGCCTGATTCCATTTGTTAACTTATTCCTATACAGTTCTCAGTATTGAGCAGTGCCAAGACAATGAATTTATGACAACAATTTATTAATTGATGAAGACTGTGCCATGGCACTTCTCTAACTGGGGAAAAGAACTGAGCTAGGGATGTGTGTCCACCATTGGGAAGGCGCCCAGAGGAGTTTCCATGAACAACCAGAAGCAGATAAAGCTGGATTGAGAAACACAATTATGACCTATATATTGAATCCTTGTGAGAAGAAGAGGAAGATTGAGGAGAATGGGAAATCAGTTTAAAATAGAGTTTTATTACTCATAACTTAGCTTGGAAACTTTGGAGAAAAACAACCTGGACAACTCAGCATTCTTCTGTGGGTACGCTTTCTTCACAGCTACAGCCAGGGCTACCTGCCATCCTACTCTATCCCGCAATGCCTCTGTGTCTCCATCCATTCAAGGAACAAATTCGAAAGGAACAAATAATATGGCAGATAGCAGAAGAAGACTAATAGTTTATTGTATTTGATGAATTTTTCAGTTATCTGCAGAGATATATGTGCAAACAGAGACCAGAATAGTTTTAATCCCATTTATCACCAAACACACATCATACCCTGCTGTATTCTTGCTAGAACTCTCCCTAGGATACTGAAATGCCTCTGTTGGGTCAACTCGTTAATTAACTTCCAGCTTTGAAGGGACTTATCAGCAGACAGCATGTAGCTGTGGCCTGCTGTGATTTAATTAATGATTGCTACCTAAATGGCTACTGTACTTAGAACTGTGGCACATAGAAAGTGTAAAATGAAGGTTATCTATTATCAGCCCACTTGATAATCCAGATATACAGATATCAACACTGGCCCTAATACTAACCCCTCTGCATCTGCATTAGATGCTTCGAGTGAACTTTAAATAACTTAACCACTATGCCTTCATGAGTGTTCCATACCTCCAGCTTCTTACTAGTTCTTATTTCGTCCTTCTCCCCATCTATTCTTGGGGATTGAGTTCCAGCCAATCCTGTACCCATCCTCATCATATTTAAAACAATTACATTAGACATTATATTTAGTTTCTACTATAGACACAGACAGGACAGGCACAGTAAGTTACCTTCCCAAAGTATCCTATACAAACTTACTATGCATTAAGAAGAAGGGCAAGAAGCCAACCTTATGTTAGGTACTTGGCACACATAATAAAGTTTATTCTCACAGTGATTCCATATGACAAGAGGAAACTCAAGTTTGAAGATAATAGAAGTTTAAGTGAAGTGAGAAAGGCAAGATTCCATTTCATATCTATCTAATTGTCATGCATTTTTCTTTCCTACTATATTGCAATGCCACTCAACCAGTCTGGTTTGTTGACTTTAGTTTAAAGGTTTTAAAAAAGAACACTTAGAGGAAAAGTTTATTGTTAGCATGATCTCAGGTGAGCAAACCAGTGGGATGAAAGTTGTTTTGTTTGTGTGTGTTTTGTTTTTTGAGAACTGCTTATCTCAACCATTTGGCTATTGTATAAATTTAGATTTTGACCAAGCCCAAAAATAATAAAAGAGAGAAGAGGGATGAGGTTTTAAGTGAAGATATTATAAGCAAATTCTCGACAGAAAATTAATGTGCAGGGCAAATGGGGAGCCGAGCAAAAATGATTAATTGCTCACTAAAATTTACCTTGGTATTAGAGTGTGTCAAGGGCAGATAGTTCTGAAAGGCTATCGAACAAGAAGACGAGTGTGAGAAAAATAAGAAATGGCTATGAGGTCATTCTTTTGTTCTGTTCTGTGAACTTAATAGCCTGGGAACCATTGCATAATGACTGACATGATGATAGAGATCAAAAAGGAACAATACAGCAATGCAAATTAAGAGGCTGCTGTTGGTCTGACTTAAGAGAGAAATAATGAATAAGCAAGGTCAAGTCATGTGAGAATTTTTCTTTTATTTAAGAGCTTTAATAAGAATTTTAAATATAAATTAAATTGCAGCTTATACTTTAAAGTTATCAGTACCTTTTCCAGTAAAATACTCCTGAAGGCAGTTAAAGATAACACGTAAAAATTATTCTGGGAGCTAGGGATGTGTGTCCACCACTGGGGAAGGGGCCCAGAGGAGTTTCCCTGAACCACCAGAAGCAGATAAAGCTGGACTGAGAAACACATTATGACCTATATATTGAATCCTTGTGAGAGGAAGAGGAAGACTGAGGAGAATGGGAAATCAGTTTAAAATAGAGTTTTATTACTCATAACTTAGCTTGGAAACTTTGGAGAAAAACAACCTGGACAACTCAGCATTCTTCTGTGGGTATGCTTTCTTCACAGCTAGAGCTAGGGCTACCTGCCATCCTCCTGTATCCCACAATGCCTCTGTGTCTCCATCCATTCAAGGAACAAATTCGAAAGGAACAAATAATATGGCAGGTGGCAGAAGAAGACTAATAGTTTATTGTATTTGATGAATTTTTCAGTTATATGCAGAGACATATGTGCAAAGAGAGACCAGAATAGTTTTAAGGTATTAATCCTGAAGATAGTGGGATCTTCTGTGCTCTAATGAAAAAAAAAAAGAGGCAGAGACACATTTGTATCTCAAATTTATCTGTTGATTCACTGAAATTGAGATAATTTTAATTTATATTAAAATCAACTTATTTTTTTTTTTCAATTTAATGTGCTTTTGACTCTTACTGCTAATTCTTCACCCTACCTGGTTGCTATAACTGAATTATGTCCCCTCCATGACAGTTTATATGTTAAAGCCCTAGCCCCTAATGTGGCTGTATTTGGAGATAGGGTGTATAAGGGGGTAATTAAGGTTAAATGAGGTTATAATGGCAGGGCTCTAATTTGATAGGGTTGGTGCCCTTAAAATATGTTAAAGCCCTAGCCCCTAATGTGGCTGTATTTGGAGATAGGGTGTATAAGGGGGTAATTAAGGTTAAATGAGGTTATAATGGCAGGGCTCTAATTTGATAGGGTTGGTGCCCTTAAAACAAAAATAAAAGACACCAGAGCTCTCTCTGTCTATCTACCATGTAAGGACTCAGAAAGAAGACAGCCAACTACAGGCCAGGAAGAGAGCCCTCACCAGGAACTGAGTCAGCCAGCACCTTGATCTTGGACTTCCCAGCCTCCAGAACTGTGCAAAAATAAATTTCTGTTGTTTAAGCCACCCAGTCTGTGGTATTATGTATGTCAGCCTTACGTGATTGACACATTGGTAGTAATAATCTTGACAAATATTTTCAGTATTTTATTTTTATTTTTAACTTATTTTACTTATCCTTTCTCAATTCAGTTTTCTTCCACTTCTCTGACATTTGATTCTTCTGCTGGCAGCACATTTTTTAGGATTAGATATTTATAATTGTGATAAAGTATTTGGTAGTATAAATATCACTTATTAGTCTGTCAAAAATGTTGACTTACCTATTCAATCTGCTTTTCTTCCCAGAATTATCTTAGCTATTTGCAAGTGTATCTATATACAATTTTGGATATTGAGAATATGATGAAACCAAAAATTATTAAGGAAGAATTGTCATCTTTGTGAAATTCATTCTTCACACACAGGGACTCTGTGAAATACTTTATAACTTTGATTAGAGTTTTGGCATTGCCTATAATAGAGTTTCCATACGTTTCTTTCTTAGTTGTTTTAATTGTATATAAAACATTTTATTCCTTTGTATTTCCCAGGTTGTTATTGTTACTATTAAGGAAATGTATTAGCATTAAATTAGAAGATTATGATAAGAATTCAGAACAGAGAAGAACATTAACAGACAATGATTTAATCAAATGACCTTGATGACTTGAAAATTAGGTAATTATATGACTCAAATTAGAGACAAGGACTCTGTGACTGCCTCCTTCTATAAGTTATAGAATTCCTATTACTCATTTTAACTTAGATTCAGTATCTTTCACCATTGTCACAGATGAGAACCCAGTCATATCCCAGCCAATATTCCCATTTATTAGAAAATTACAGAATCTGGGAAGGCAATCCCCAAAATTACTTGCAAAGTTTATTTCAAAGTTTGAATCACACAGTAATTTCCTAAGTGAGATTGGGTCATTCAGGAATTTAGAAGTAAGAATGTAAGTGCTTGAGAAAGTCACAACCATATTTTTTTTTTGCTTAATAAATAAACTTGTCTTTCAGGTAGCTGTAGACCATGAACTGATAGTAAATAATCTTCTAAGATTTCTTTCACAAAATACATGAAATAGCCTCACATCACACAGTTTTACCCTAAACATTACTTAGAAAGAAAGCTGAGACTTCAATGTAACTGTGAGGAAATGATATAAATCAATGGGTTCTGGCAGCATACCTCCACTGGGATCTGCCTTAGGCCTGCCTACTACAGAGTTTTAAGGCAAGTAAAGGTGGACCAAGAAAAATGTCCAACACTGAGATTCAGCTGGAGCTATCACTAGAAAGATTAAAACCTCCCAAATCTCAAAATATTAAAAATAATAACAAGGCAAATGAAACCAATTATGGACATGCTTAAAACAAAATCATAGAAAGTATCAGCAAATAAATAGAAAATTTCAGCAAAAAAGTAAAAGATGTATCTCAAAATTGCTAAAAAAGTAGATTTATACATTCTCACTACAAAAAAGATGATGTAATGAATATGTTAATTAACTTGATTTAATCTTTGTATGATGTATGCCTATACCAAAACATCACATTGCACCCCATAAATATATACAATTATTAGTTAGTTAAAAAAATAACTTGCAAAAGTATTCAAACAAAAAATAAAAAACATAGAGAAGATCCAATAAAATTTTTAAAACTGAAAGAATAGAATTACTGAAGTATAAAAACTCAGAGAATGGGCTCAATGATAATACAATATGAAAGAGAAAGAGAAAAGAGTAAGTGATCGGGGTGATATAACAATAGAAATTACCCAGGGTGAACAATAGAGAGAAAATAGACTGAAAAAAAAAAATGAACAGGGCCTTAGGAACCTGTGGAACTGTAACAAAAGACGTCACATTGGAGTCTAGGAAGGAGAAAAGAAAGAGGGCAGTCTGCAAAAGACTCAAAGAAATAATGGCTAAAAACTTCTGAAATTCAGCAAAAGATTTAAACCTACTGATTCAAGAAGCTGAGCAAACCTTGAACAGAATAAACCCAATGAAACGCACATTGAATTATCATAGTCAAACAACTGAAAACTAAAGAAAATATTGACAGCAGTAAAACAGAAGAGATGCCAAGTGCTGAAAGAAAAGAATTGTCACTCACAATACCAAATTCAATGAAAACATTCTTCAGAAATGAAGAGGAATCAAGACATTCTCAGAGGAAGGCCAGCTAAGAGAATTTGTCACCAACAGATATACACTAACAACTAGCTAAAGGAAATTCTCTGGACAGAAAAGAGATGGGATAAAAGAAAGAACCTTAGAACATCAGGAAGGGAAGAGAACAAAAATGAACAAAATGAACAAAAATGTGGGTAAACACATAGATTTCCTTTCTCCTTTGCATGTTCTAAATTATATTTGACAGTGGAAGCAAACATTATAATACTGCCTGGTATGGTTTTAAATGTATGTGGAGGAAATACTGAAGACAATTATATTATAACCCGGGAGGGTAGAGGGATGTAAAAGGTGGTAGGGTTTTTATACTTCACTTGAACCAATAAAAAGAGAACGCTGGTAGACTGTGATAAGTTATGTATATGAAATATAATACCTAGAACAATAACCAAAATAGCTATGCAAAGAGATACATTTTAAAAATTACAAATAAATAAAAATGGAACTGTAAGAAATATTCAGTTATCCCACAGAAAGGCAAGGCAGAAGAGAAACTGAAACAGAGAAAAAAATGGCAAACTTAAGCTACAACATATCAATAGTTACATAAGTGGAGCCAAGGTGGCCAAATAGGAACAGCTCTGGTCTACAGCTCCCAGCGTGAGCGATGCAGAAGACAGGTGATTTCTGCATTTCCATCTGAGGTACCGGGTTCTTCTCACTAGGGAGTGCCAAACAGTGGGTGCAGGACAGTCGGTTTAGCGCACCCTGCACGAGCCCAGCCGAAGCAGGGCGAGGCATTGTCTCACTGGGGAAGCGCAAGGGGTCAGGGAATTCCCTTTCCTAGTCAAAGAAAGGAGTGACAGACGGCACCTGGAAAATCGGGTCACTCCAACCCTAATGCTGTGCTTTTCCAGCGGGCTTGGAAAACGGCACACCAGGAGATTGTGTCCCGCACCTGGCTCAGAGGGTCCTACACCCACAGAGTCTCTCTGATTGCTAGCACAGCAGTCTGAGGTCAAACTGCAAGGCGGCAGCGAGGCTGGGGGAGGGGCGCCCACCATTGCCCAGGCTTGCTTAGGTAAACAAAGCAGCCAGGAAGCTCGAACTGGGTGGAGCCCACCACAGCTCAAGGAGGCCTGCCTGCCTCTGTAGGCTCCACCTCTGGAGACAGGGCACAGACAAACAAAAAGTCAGCAGGAACCTCTGCAGACTTAAATGAACCTGTCTGACAGCTTTGAAGAGAGTAGTGGTTCTCCCAGCACGCAGCTGGAGATCTGAGAATGGACAGACTGCCTCCTAAAATGGGTCCCTCACCCCTGAGCAGCCTAACTGGGAGGCACACCCCCAGTAGGGACAGACTGACACCTCACTCGGCTGGGTACTCCTCTGAGACAAAACTTCCAGAGGAACTATCAGACAGCTGAATTTGTGGTCTCACGAAAATCCGCTGTTCTGCAGCCACCGCTGCTGACACCCAGCCAAACAGGGTCTGGAGTGAACCTCTAGTAAACTCCAACAGACCTGCAGCTGAGGGTCCTGTCTGGTAGAAGGAAAACTAACAAACAGAAAGGACATCCACACCAAAAACCCATCTGTACATCACCATCATCAAAGACCAAAAGTAGATAAAACCACAAAGATGGGGAAAAAACAGAGCAGAAAAACTGGAAACTCTAAAAAGCAGAGCACCTCTCCTCCTCCAAAGGAATATAGTTCCTCACCAGCAATGGAACAAAGCTGGATGGAGAATGACTTTGACGAGTTGAGAGAAGAAGGCTTCAGACGATCAAACTACTCTGAGCTACGGGAGGAAATTCAAAACAATAGCAAAGAAGTTAAAAACTTTGAAAAAAAAATTAGAAGAATGGATAACTAGAATAACCAATGGAGAGAAGGGCTTAAAGGAGCTGATGGAGCTGAAAGCCAAGTTTCGAGAATTACGCGAAGATTGCAGAAGCCTCAGTAGCAGATGCGATCAACTGGAAGAAAGGGTATCACTGATGGAAGATGAAATGAATGAAATGAAGCGAGAAGGGAAGTTTAGAGAAAAAAGAATAAAAAGAAATGAACAAAGCCTCCAAGAAATTTGGGACTATGTGAAAAGACCAAACCTACGTCTGATTGGTGTACCTGAAAATGACGGGGAGAATGGAACCAGGTTGGAAAACACTCTGCAAGATATTATCCAGGAGAACTTCCCCAATCTAGCAAGGCAGGCCAACATTCAGATTCAGGAAATACAGAGAACGCCACAAAGATACTCCTCGAGAAGAGCAACTCCAAGACACATAATTGTCAGATTCACCAAAGTTGAAATGAAGGAAAAAATGTTAAGGGCAGCCAGAGAGAAAGGTCGGGTTACCCACAAAGGGAAGCCCATCAGACTAACAGCTGATCTCTTGGCAGAAACTCTACAAGCCAGAAGAGAGTGGGGGCCGATATTCAACATTCTTAAAGAAAAGAATTTTCAACCCAGAATTTCATATCCAGCCAAACTAAGCTTCATAAATGAAGGAGAAATAAAATACTTTACAGACAAGCAAACGCTGAGTGATTTTGTCACCACCAGGCCTGCCCTAAAAGAGCTCCTGAAGGAAGCACTAAACATGGAAAGGAACAACCGGTACCAGCCCCTGCAAAAACATGCCAAATTGTAAAGACCATCGAGGCTTGGAAGAAACTGCATCAAATAACGAGCAAAATAACCAACTAACATCATAATGACAGGATCCGATTCACACATAACAATATTAACTTTAAATGTAAATGGGCTAAATGGTCCAATTAAAAGACACAGACTGGCAAACTGGATAAGGAGTCAGGACCCATCAGTGTGCTGTATTCAGGAAACCCATCTCACGTGCAGACACACATAGACTCAGATTAAAGGGATGGAGGAAGATCTATCAAGCAAATGGAAAACAAAAAAAGGCAGGGGTTACAATCCTAGTCTCTGATAAAATAGACTTTAAACCAACAAAGATCAAAAGAGACAAAGAAGGCCATTAAATAATGGTAAAGGGATCAATTCAACAAGAAGAGTTAACTATCCTAAATATAAATGCACCCAATGCAGGAGCACCCAGATTCATAAAGCAAGTCCTGAGTGACCTACAAAGGGACTTAAACTCCCACACAATAATAATGGGAGATTTTAACACCCCACTGTCAACATGAGACAGATCAATGAGACAGAAAGTTAACAAGGATATCCAGGAATTGAACTCAGCTCTGCACAAAGTGGACCTAATAGACATCTACAGAACTCTCCACCCCAAATCAACAGAATATACATTTTTTTAAGCACCACACCACACCTATTCCAAAATTGACCACATAGTTGGAAGTAAAGCTCTCCTCAGCAAATGTAAAAGAACAGAAATTATAACAAACTGTCTCTCAGACCACAATGCAATCAAACTAGACCTCAGGATTAAGAAACTCACTCAAAACTGCTCAACTACATGGAAACTGAACAACCTGCTCCTGAATGACTATTGGGTACATAATGAAATGAAGGCAGAAATAAAGATGTTCTTTGAAACCAACGAGAACGAAGACACAACATACCAGAATCTCTGGGACACGTTCAAAGCAGTGTGTAGAGGGAAATTTATAGCACTAAATGCCCACAAGAGAAAGCAGGAAAGATCCAAAATTGACACCCTAACATCACAATTAAAAGAACTAGAAAAGCAAGAGCAAACACATTCAAAAGCTAGCAGAAGGCTAGAAATAACTAAAATCAGAGCAGAACTGAAGGAAATAGAGACACAAAAAACCCTTCTAAAAATTAATGAATCCAGGAGCTGGTTTTTTGAAAGGATCAACAAAATTGATAGACCACTATCAAGACTAATAAAGAAGAAAAGAGAGAAGAATCAAACAGATTCAATAAAAAATGATAAAGGGGATATCACCACTGATCCCACAGCAATACAATCTACCATCAGAGAATACTACAAACACCTCTATGCAAATAAACTAAAAATCTAGAAGAAATGGATAAATTCCTCGACAAATACACCCTCCCAAGACTAAACCAGGAAGAAGTTGAATCTCTGAATAGACCAATAACAGGCTCTGAAATTGTGGCAATAAACAATAGCTTACCAACCAAAAAGAGTCCAGGACCTGATGGATTAACAGCCGAATTCTACCAGAGGTACAAGGAGGAACTGGTACCATTCCTTCTGAAACTATTCCAATCAATAGAAAAAGAGGGAATCCTCCCTAACACATTTTATGAGGCCAGCATCATCCTGATACCAAAGCCTGGCAGAGACACAACCAAAAAAGAGAATTTCAGACCAATATCCTTGATGAACATTGATGCAAAAATCCTCAATAAAATACTGGCAAACTGAATCCAGCAGCACATCAAAAAGCTTATCCACCATGATCAAGTGGGCTTCATCCTTGGGATGCAAGGCTGGTTCAACATATGCAAATCAATAAATGTAATCCAGCATATAAACAGAACCAAAGACAAAAACCACATGATTATCTCAATAGATGCAGAAAAGGCTTTTGATAAAATTCAACAACGCTTCATGCTAAAAACTCTCAATAAATTAGGTATTGATGGGACGTATCTCCAAATAATAAGAGCTATCTATGACAAACCCACAGCCAATATCATACTGAATGGGCAAAAACTGGAAGCATTCCCTTTGAAAACTGGCACAAAACAGGGATGCCCTCTCTCACCACTGCTATTCAACATAGTGTTGGAAGTTCTGGCCAGGGCAATCAGGCAGGAGAAGGAAATAAAGGGTATTCAATTAGGAAAAGAGGAAGTCAAATTGTCCCTGTTTGTAGATGACATGATTGTATATGTAGAAAACCCCATCGTCTCAGCCCCAAATCTCCTTAAACTGATAAGCAACTTCAGCAAAGTCTCAGGATACAAAATGAATGTACAAAAATCACAAGCATTCTTGTACACCAATAACAGACAAACAGAGAGCCAAATCATGAGTGAACTCCCGTTCACAATTGCTTCAAAGAGAATAAAATACCTAGGAATGCAACTTACAAGGGACGTGAAGGACCTCTTCAAGGAGAACTACAAACCACTGCTCAATGAAATAAAAGACGATACAAACAAATGGAAGAACATTCCATGCTCATGGATTGGAAGAATCAATATCATGAAAATGGTCATACTGCCTAAGGTAATTTATAGATTCAATGCCATCCCCATCAAGCTACCAATGACTTTCTTCACAGAATTGGAAAAAACTACTTTAAAGTTCATATGGAATCAAAAAAGAGCCCACATCACCAAGTCAATCCTAAGCCAAAAGAACAAAGCTGGAGGCATCATGCTACCTGACTTCAAACTATACTACAAGGCTACAGTAACCAAAACAGCATGGTACTGGTACCAAAACAGAGACATAGATCAATGGAACAGAACAGAGCCCTCAGAAATAATGCCAGATGTCTACAACTATCTGATCTTTGACAAACCTGACAAAAACAAGCAATGGGATAAGGGTTCCCTATTTAATAAATGGTGCTGGGAAAACTGGCTAGCCATATGTAGAAAGCTGAAACTGGATCCCTTCCTTACACCTTATACAAAAATTAATTCAAGATGGATTAAAGACTTAAATGTTAGACCTAGAACCATAAAAACCCTAGAAGAAAGCCTAAGCAATACCATTAAGGACATAGGAGTGGGCAAGGACTTCATGTCTAAAACACCAAAAGCAATGGCAACAAAAGCCAAAATTGACAAATGGGATCTAATTAAACTAAAGAGCTTCTGCACAGCAAAAGAAACTACCATCAGAGTAAACAGGCAACCTACAAAATGGGAGAAAATTTTCGCAACCTACTCATCTGACAAAGGGCTAATATACAGAATCTACAATGAACTCAAACAAATTTACAAGAAAAAAACAACCCCATCAAAAAGTGGGCAAAGGACATGAGCAGACACTTCTCAAAAGAAGACATTTATGCAGCCAAAAAACATATGCAAAAATGCTCATCATCACTGGCCATCAGAGAAATGCAAATCAAAACCACAGTGAGATACCATCTCACACCAGTTAGAATGGCCATCATTCAAAAGTCAGGAAACAACAGGTGCTGGAGAGGATGTGGAGAAATAGGAACACTTTTACACTGTTGGTGGGACTGTCAACTAGTTCAACCATTGTGGAAGTCAGTGTGGCGATTCCTCAGGGATCTAGAACTAGAAATACCATTTGACCCAGCCATCCCATTACTGGGTATATACCCAAAGGACTATAAATCATGCTGCTATAAAGACACATTCACACGTATGTTTATTGTGGCACTATTCACAATAGCAAATACTTGGAACCAACCCACATGTCCAACAACGATAGACTGGATTAAGAAAATGTGGCACATATACATCATGGAATACTATGCAGTGATAAAAAATGATGAGTTCATGTCCTTTGTAGGGACATGGATGAAACTGGAAACCATCATTCTCAGTAAACTATCACAAGGACATAAAACCAAACACCACATGTTCTCACTCATAGGTGGGAATTGAACAATGAGAACACTTGGACACAGGAACGGGAACATCACACTCCGGGGACTGTTGTGGGGTCGGGGGAGGGGGGAGGGACAGCATTAGGAGATATACCTAATGCTAAATGACGAGTTAATGGGTGCAGCAAACCAACACGGCACATGGACACATATGTAACAAACCTGCACATTGTGCACATGTACCCTAAAACTTAAAGTATAATAATAAGAAATAAAATACATATAAAATATTAAAAAAAGTTACATGAAATGTAGGTGGTCTAAATATACCAATTAAAGGTGAGAGATTGGCAGTGAATTAAATAACTTTTCAATTATATGCTGTCTACAAGAAACTCACTTTAAATATGACAATACAGGCAAGTTAAAAGTAGAAGGATAGAAAACGATATATCATGCAAACATTAATTAAAGGAAAGCAGGAATGGCTGTGTTAATATGCTTCAGAACAAAGAAAATTATCAAAGACAGAAAAGGATATTATATAATGATAAAGATTAATCCATCTAGAAGACTTAGCAATCCTAAAGGCCTCAAAAAACAGAGCTGCAAAATGTCAAGAAACTCGCCGAACTGAAAGGAGAAATAGACAAATCCACAATTATTGTTGAAGATTTCAACAACTTTCTATTAACAATTATTAATACACGTGGACAGAAAATTTGGAAGGATATAAAATAACTGAATACCACCACCAATCAACAATGTGCAAGGATCATTTATAAGACACTGGACATTACATTCAATAAAATCTAAACACATTTATTTTAAAGTGTCCTTGGAACTTACAACACTATAGGTTATATCCTAGCCATATACACACACACATACATGTCACCAAATTTAAAAGTATTAAAAGTATACAGTGTGTCCACCTACCGCATGGATGCAAACCTGAAATCTATAACAGAAAGATAACAGGAAAATCTCCAAACAGTTGGAAACTAAACAATATATTTCTAAACAATCCATGGGTCAAAGAAGAAATCTCAAGATAAATAAAAAATTACGTGAAACAGAATTAAAGTTAAATTACAATCAATATATTAAAATTTATGAGACAAACTCAACAATCAACACACAGCCCAATTAAAAATGGGCAAAATAGATGTCTCTCCAAAGAACATACATAGATGGCCAAAAAAGCATATGAGAATCTACTCAATGTCACTAATCATTAGGGAAATCAAAATCAAAACCAAAATGAGATATCATTTCACACCCATTAGGATGACTATTATGAAACAAATAGAAGATAACAAGTGTTGAAGAGGATATGAAGAAATTGGAAGCTTTGTGCATTGCTCGTGGGAATGTAAAATGGTGTACCTACTGTGGAAAATGATATGAGTGTTCCTCAAAATAGTAAACACAGAATTATAATATGATACAACAGTTGCATTTCTGGGCACATATACAAAAGAATTGAAAGCAAGGACTCTAACGGATATGTGTACACCGATGTTCACAGCAGCATTAGTCACAAGAGCCAAAATGTGGAAGCAACTCAACGGCCCACTGACAGATGAATGGATAAACAAAATGTGGCATATACAATGGAATGTTGTTCATACTTAAGAAGGCAGAAAATTCTGACACTTACTACTACATGGATGAACCATAAAGACATGCTAAGTGAAATAGGCCAGTCACAAAAGGACAAATATTGTATGATTCCATTTATGTGAGGTACCTACAATAGTCAAATTCATGGAGATAGAAAGTAGAACGGTGGTGTCCAGGGTTTGGCAGGAGGGAGAATGGGGAGTTAGTGTTTTAATAGCTGTGTAGTTTCAGTTTAAGAAGACGAAAATGTTCTGGAGATAGATGATGGTGATAGTTTCAGAAAAAAAATGTATGTGAATGTAGTTAACGCCACAGAACTGTGCACTTAAAAATTGTTGCAATGGTAAATTTTATGTTATATATATTTTATCATAATAAAAAATTGTGGAACATAGTTAAAACACTGCCAAGAGGGACATTTAGAGTACTAAATGTATACATTAGAAAAGGGAGTCTCTCGGGGCCGGGCACAGTGGCTCTGGCTTGTAATCCCAGCACTTTGTGAGGCTGAGGCAAGCGGATCACCTTAGGTCAGGAGTTCATGACCAGCCTAGCCAACATGGTGAAACCCCATCTCTACTAAAAATACAAAAAAAAAAAAAAAGAAAAAGAAAAAGTAGCTGGGCGTGCTGCCTGGTGCCTGTAATCCCAGCTATTTGGGAGGCTGAGGCAGGAGAATTGCTTGAACCGAGGAGGCAGAGGTTGCAGTGAGCCAAGATCACGTCATTGCCATTGCACTCCAGCCTGGGCAGCAAGAGCGAGACTCCATCTCAAAAAAAAAAAAAAAAAAAAGAGTCTCTAATCAGTAATCTAAGATTCTAGCCTAAGAATCTAAAAACAGAAGAGCAAAATAACACTGCAAACATGTGGAGGAAATAATAAACATAATACCAGAAATCAATAAAATTGAAAAAGAAAACAATAGAAAAACTCAGTAAAACATAGAATTGTCCTTGAAAATGATCAATGTAAATGACAAACTTCTACCAAGATTAACACAGAAGAAAAGAGAAGATTCAAATCACCGATATCAGGAATGAAATACTGTATGTCACAACAGACTCTCTTGGAGTCTCTCTTGGAGACATAAGACTCTTGGAGACGTACATAAGACTGTCGTGGAGACGTAAGTTTGATACATATGGTGAAACTTCCAAACCGTTAAGGAGGCATTGGGATTCAGATGCCTTGGTGCACAAGGACTCTTGTTGAAAACTGCTTCAGCAGGTCAAAGCTGTGTTTTGGTCATTTGCCATGTGACAATGCATCTTTCATCTGAGAACAAACAAACCTGATTAAACTGTTATGTGGGGTGCATTGCACAGCAACCTTAGTTTGTTTCATTTCATTGAGATCATATATTTAAGTCATAACAAGAAACAACGAGAGCATATGTTTCCTTATATATTTTTAATTATGTCAAGAACATTTTTACATGATTGCTGCTTTATAACAGCTCCATCTGAGAAAAAATCAGCCACTTCTACCTCCCAAATGATGTCATTGTTGTCACTGGATGTGAATGAAGGAAGGTCACCTCATGGAAGAAAGAAATGACAAGGTTAGGTCTATGCAGCATGACTGTCGATGAACTTTTTATCTACCTCCTAACAAGATAGCTGAGGGCTGGATGATTGACAAGATCACATATTCCCCAGTCCTGCTCAGACTTTTGAAACTCAAAGTAGAAAATGTTCACTCTCAGAATGCTGAAAAATCAGGGTGGGTGGTATCTGATTGCTACTCAATGTTGTAAAAAGTGGATACTTTGTTGAGAAACCTCTCTTGCTGTTTGCCTCCAGGTTCTCAACATTTTACTCACTGACTTATAAAAAGAATACATTATATAATTGGGCCCTGGAGAGGGAGGAAGTAGTCTGTACTGATTTTTGGCCACAAGTTCTACTAAAACATCAGGGAAACATTATCATATATGCTATTTAATTAATGTAATTACAGAGAATAATATTTCTCAAACTTTTGGCAACTTTAGGTCACCAATTTCAAGTATGTTTAACAAAATATTCATTTGCCCAGTTTATTAGTTTATTTCCAGCTTTACCAAGGTTTAATTGATAAACAAAAATTGTATATATTTATGGTATAAAATGAAATGTTTTTATATCTGTATATATTGTACAATAATTAAATCAAGCTAATTAACATATCCTTCACCCCTCATATTTATTTTTTATGGTGATAACATTTAAGATCTACTCTTTTAGCAATTTGCAAGTACATATTGCATCATTACTAACTATAGTCACAATGCTGTCCATTGGTGACATAAGTCCAATACTTACTTTGGAATAAGTGTCCAAAACTTATTCCTCCTATCTAAGTGAAACTTTGTACTCTTTGACCAACATCTTCCCGTCTCCCCTTCGCTGCCCCTGGTAGCTACCATTTTGCTCTCTGCTTCTATGTGTTCGACTTTTTTAGATTTCACATACAAATAAGATCATGCAGTATTTGTCTTTCTGTGCCTGGCTTATTCCACTTAGCATAATGCCCACCAAGTGCATCCATGTTGTCTAATTGACAGGATTTTCTTCTTTTCAAAGGCTGCATAGCATTTGTGTGTGTGTGTGTGTGTGTGTGTGTGTGTGTGTGTGTATGTGAGCGTGCACACACAAACCTCAGATTTTCTTTATCCATTCATCCACTGATGGACACTTAGGTTGTTTCCAAACCTCAAAAACACAGGCAGCAAAAGCAAAACTAGACAAATGGTATTGCATCAAATTTAAAAGCTTCTGCACAGCCAAAGAAACGGATAACAGTGAAGAGGCAGTATACAGAATGGGAGAAAGTATTTGCAAACCATACATCTGATAATGGGTTAATATCCAAAATACATAAGGAACTCAAACAATTCAATAGTAAGAAAACAAAGAACCTGGTTTAAAAATGGGCAAAGAACCTGAATAGACATTTCTTTAAAGAAGACTTAGAGGCTGAGTGCGGTGGCTCACACCTGTAATCTCAGCACTTTGGGAGGCCAAGGCAGGTAGATCATGAGGTCAGGAGTTCAAGACAAGCCTGGCCAAGATGGTGAAACCCTTTCTCTACTAAAAATACAAAAATTAGCCAGGCATGGTGGTGGGCATTTGTAATCCCAGCTACTCAGAGGGGTGAGGCAGAGAATTGCTTGAACCCTGGATGCTGAGGTTCAGTGAGCTGAGATCGCGCCACTGCACTCCAGCCTGGGTACCAGACTGATACTTCGTCTCCAAAAAAAAAAAAGACATACAAATGGCCAACAAGTACATGAAGAAATGCTCAGCATCAGTTATCATCAGGGACATGCAAATTAAAAACACAATGTGATATTACCTCACACGTGTTAGAATGGCTGTTATGAAAAAGTCAGATGATAGTAAGTGTTGGTAAGGATGTGGATAAAAGGGAACCCTTGTACACCTTTAGTAGGCTTGTAAATTGGCACAGTCATTTTTGAAAATAGTATGGAGATTCCTCAAAAAATTAAAAATGGAACTACCATATGATCCAGTAATCCCAGTTCTGGATATATATCCAAAGGAAATGAATCAGTATGTTAAAGATTATATGTGCACTCCCATGTTCATTGATGTATTCTTTTTAATGCATTTTTCCATTAAATTAGAACATTCTAATTTACAACTATAGTTATCAGGAAGGATGATAGCGTTCAGTATCTCTGTTAGATGGTTCTAGAGATTCAGATTCAAATGGACCCAAAATGTATAGATAGATTTTTTTTCAGAGACTACTTGACACTGTAATTTCATCTCAAAAGCTGAAAAGTAAAATGTCTGAACATGAAACATAATAGTGAATGGGTGTCTATCAACTCCTTGTTTTAAACATCTCTGAAAAGCTTCCCTTCAGATTTTGAGTAAACATGCCTCATAATATATACCAACAACTTTATTCTCCAGCAGGTTAAAAAAAATTAGGTATTGTGAAAGAGTGAAACTGTCAGGCATCAATCCATCTGCACATGGTTTAGTTTTCTCATGAAAACTTAATACAGTATCCTTAACCCAAAAATCATATATTTTAGCACCAGTATCATAGGTTCAGACTGCGCTAGGTCCTGCTTATATTGAGAGGCACAGTATAGATAGCTAAGTAACTTAAAATCCTGGAAATGATCTGGCATTATCAGAAATGTTTCACCTAATAGCTCATTTCACTTACTTAGGTGCTTCTATAATCAGTGTTCTTACATACAGTAAAGCATTTATTCTCATAACACCTTGGGACATATGCACTATTCAATCATATTAACAATTATCTTCTTTTCTTTTGATTGTGCATTGAGATTAGGAGTAGGCTGTAGGCTGGACAGCCTGGGTTTGAACCCCTGCTCCTTCACTTACTTGCTGTGTGGCTGTGGACAACTTCCTTAACCTCTCAGTTTCTGCACTGATAAGCCAAAGATCCTACCAGATAGTAAAAACTTCATAGGTCATTATAGGAATTCAGTTAGTTCATATAAAGCTTTTACACCAGTGCTTGATACATAATAAATGTTCAGTACATGTTATCCATTGTTATATATGAATAACACAAAGGCTAAGAAGTTACTCAAATATCAGTGATTTTATTTAATTGTGAAGTGAAGCATATGTAGTACATGTAGTTTTAATTTCTCTTCTAAATAATTATGCTTTATTAATGAGAACTCTTTCTGATGCAAATTGAAAACAATCTTTTAACTTGCTTAATTAGAAAAAAAGAATGTATTGTCTTAAACAAACTACAATCCTAGAGGAGACTTTGCATTAAGCCTGTCTGAATTAGAAATCAGAAAATGTTATCAATAATAAATCTCTCTCTCTCTTTCTGTCTGTCTGCCTCTCCCTCTTTTCAGTCTCTTGGTGCTGCTTTTTCCTGATTTAGCTTTATTCTCAGGAAAAATAGCCTTGAGCCAGTCTGTGCATACAGTTCTTAACTATCACAACTCAGAAAGAAAAAGAGACTTTCCGTTTCAGAACTTCTATATAAATTCTCATGACGAATAAATACATGAAAAAAATCAGTCTCTATAGTTAAGTTTTGTTGATGAAAAAAAATCAGTCTCTATAGTTAATTGTCCCTTCCAACCTATCCTCTAGAAACATTTTTCCTAATCCCTGGATGAAATCTCAGCATGTTCTGTATCTTTTAGATAGTAACAAATAGTTTTATTTCCTAGTCTGAAAAATCCAAGCTTATATTAAGGCTTCAATGGTTCATTTACTTTAAAGTTTCTTCCACTTCCTAGCTTGGCCCTTCTTCAGACTGAAAATTCTGGAATGGGAAAATGCAGATGATATTGGTTCCCTCACCCATTTTCTCTTTTTTCTTCTTGTCCTCCTTTTCCAGTGTTGGAATGAATTCTCTAGTGTTGGAATGGGGCGCAAAGAGAGGTAAGGGACAGGAAAGATTTGCCTGGAGTACATGAGGTGTCCCCTGGCTAAACACACATTATTTCCTGTTGGTTCTTGGGTTCTGAGAGGCATCCCAGGACTTTCTCTGGGGAGTTTACTCACCACATCAGATGGTGCTCTTGATAGGAAATCCTTTAAAACAATCAAGTTCAGTTGTCTTCTACAGGATCTATATCTGGCCTCACATTGTGCCCCCAAACTCTGGAAATCTAGGCCACCTCTAGCACAGCTTTCTTGGCCAGGGTTGGAAATGAGACAGCCCGAGGGCAGCCTGAACTGGCCTTGTGCTCCTATCTGACTTGGTCAGGCCTCCCCACAGCCCTAGTTCAGTGCTGCCTGACATTGGGTAGGTAAACTTTTCCAGTTCAGGAGTTGTCTTTGAAGGTGACTTTGGCTCTTCCACAAGGTCATTTTTGTACTTAGCTTTATCAGTAACATTGGTAATATTTTGGCCTTCAATTTTATTGTTTTATTTTTGACATTGTTCAGAATCTAGGTAGGATAAAGCGATTCTCTTTTTGGATAAGCTGAAGAATCTCAGTGGTCTAGACTACCACACTAAGAAACATTAGTCTATTGGGGAAAATATAGAATGAAATGGGAGATGGTATAGGACGTGACCTCTGCCTTCAAATGTTTAGTCTAATTAGGGAGCTAGGCAAATAAATTATCATGAACAATTCAATGTGCTGAAAACAATAAGGGCTGCATTTATTGAGTATTAACTATGTTTCAGGCTTTACAGATGTTTTCATTTAATCTTCACAGCAACCCTGATTTAGAGGCTATTACCATCTCCATTTTACAGATTGAGGCTAAAAGAGTTCAAACAGCATGTCTCAAATTAAGAAGAGTCAGAGCTTATATTCGAAACCAGATGGTCTGATCCCAACTTCTTAATCGGCAAGCACCCTGTAAGGCCTCACTTGGACTTTTAGAAGCTTAGGGTCTAACAGAGAGCCTGACATGCAAATATTCCACGTTAAAGTAGCAAAACGAGAAAGACATTACTTCTATCAACTGCTTTGATACAGTAAATATCATATTAGAATAAGGCCTTACTTCATATGCTGATGTCATTACCTGGCAATGGCAGAACATCCTAGGTATAAATCCTTGCCTCCAGCACCTAACCAGTTCAGATACTCTCCACTTCACTTATGTATACTGACCACCTGTGTGTCCTGACCAAACCCAGTGCATTTTTAGAATATTCTCAAATGTATGCAAACTCTACTAGAATCAGAAAATCCCCCAATTTCTGAGCTTTCAAATATTTTATTTTTATGGTACTTTATAAAGAAATATGACACTTTAAATTTCATGAAATAATAAGTAACATTAGTTTTCTATTTTTATTTTCCAGATGATTTTATACACATCTGTTTATTTGATACCTTTAACAATGTCATGGCATATACTATTATAATTATCGACATTATAAATATATTAAGGAAGCTAAGACTCAAAGTTCTAAACAGGTAGTTTATAACTAAGTTACACAAAGACTGCAGCTGGGTGGATTCTCTTCTGATTGTAAATTCTATACTCTTTCTGTTCTACCTCAGTGACTCAGATACTGCCAGCAATCGTTCTAGCTTTTCCTTGATGAGTTCCTATAGAATGATAAATATCTTCACAAAGTTCCCAACATCACTGCAAGAGCTGATTATTGGCTGGCTAGAACAAAACATATATCAGACACTGTGGGAAAGCACAAGTGCATTTTTAGAGGCATTGTTTTTAATCATGAAAAGCTGGTACGACAGGCAATTTTTTGAAATATTAAATTGTGTTTTGCTTTTCCAGCTATAAAAATGAAAAAAGAATGAGTAGTATTTCTGCTTTATGCTTTGTATTTTCCTCCTGTCATTCTAAAAAGGCAACAGAACTTTGCATTCCCTTCCCTTTGATGTAATTGCTGAGCCAAAGCAAAATAACCAGAAGAAAATCACTTTTTATGGCTTTTGTGGAGGCTTAAATTTATGAAGGATATCATGAGAGGGAGGGAAGAGAAGTATCATCCAGAACGAAGAGAAATAGATAAAAGCAGTGAAATCTTGGGGTATACCACACAATTTAAAATGGGATGACAATCTGCTAATTTATGGAATATTTGACATGTGAAGTTGGCCCCAATGTCAATACCCATGGGTGCAAGAAGGACCCCCACACCCCTCAAACAGGAATGACAATTTGGTCAATCTCAGGAGGCTGGACCCTAGACTCTGGGGCTTGAATGCAGGCTGAGATTCAGATGGCAGAGCCTGGTACAAAAGCTCCAGAGCCACAGGACTTTGAAGTTCAGTGTAGGATAAATTTACCAGCTCTTCTAGAATGTTCTAAGGGCAAGAGAGGCCTATGTGAACATACAGTTTTACAGGAGCCTTCATCATCATCTTTGAATGAAGGCAGGGGCAGAAAGAGGGTTCTCAAAAATTAATTTTCTGAACAGCTATTATCTGGAAACTTGATGTTATATTTAATTGTATTTTAAAACAATATATTATATATATGTATGTGTATTTGTGTCTGCATGGGGTGAAGTTGAATAGATGAAATGAACTTTCAAATTGTAAATACTTTCTGATAAACAGTAATCAGTACATGGGGGCTCATAATACCATTTTCTTTGTATGTGAGAATTTTTTCATAAGAAAACATTTTTAAAAGACAATAAAGTAAGGTAACAATTCTTTACCTCTCGTATATAGACTAAGGTTCATGTTGGCCATGCTGGAAGGATCCTAAAAAGCGCGACACAAAAGGAGTAGCTAAGTAGTGACGCCTGCCATGGGCTTAGAATAGACAAGTGGCAATATATGTGACATGTATTTTCCATCCTTCGACAAGATTCTCCAACTATTTTTGACATAAACAAAATCATCAGAAATCGAAATATTCCAATTCAGTCATCTTCACACAGACATAGAACAAATATATCATACATTTGTGGGGATAGATTAATAATTTGAAGCAATAGCCATATCTTTTATTAGAAATAAAGTTATTACCGAATATTTGATTCTACAGCCCTTTTGCAAAAACCTAAGTGAAATATTTCTGCTTGTCTTGATTCCTGGAAAGTATCTACGAAGAATAGAGATGGGATTTAACTAGAATCCCTGATCCACTAAAGCTTCTAGATGCAGTTAATCCTGCTAGCTTTGGTCCACAAGACTGGAAGAAGATAAAATAAAACGTGGCTTGGATCCTCCCCAGTGTGTGGGGGCTGGACTTCATTTCCAAACTCAGAACATTTGCCTCCACCAGCAGTCCTGATGCCCTAAGCCTTCTCCCCATTTCCTACTGGCTCTCTGGGGTGGCACTATCAGATGCCCAGGGCTCCAGAGTGCTCAGATTCTTGCTCTTTCCAGAGCCCAAGGGCTGTCAGCTTTACTGACAGGTTTACTGAGTTTACCTCTGCTTTACTGAGTTGCCAGGCTCTAATTCTGCCGTAGGACCTGCAGCTTGAGCAGGCCCAAAAGCCTGAGCCTACAAGGCTCCTTCTTCACGATGAGGTAACACTAAGATACCCTGAATGAAGGAAAGTCCAGCTGAGGGAAGCTAAAACAGCACCCCAGAGAGGCCTGGAGCAGCCTCAGAGGATGCCTGCTCTCTATGTGGAGGTTGCTTCCCAGAGGAGTCTGTGCTCCCTTGAGCCAGTCTCCATGAGCTCCCAATGGAAGGTATAGAAGCTACTGGGAGCTAATGGAGATATAAAATTAGCTTCTGTGGTGCACAAACTACCAGCCAACTATCTGCAGACACATCTAGGTCTTTGGGGGTACCCAGCTATACTTACATAGAACTGGCCCCATAACCAACAGTTTCTACTTTGGAACTACCACCAATATGAAGGCTCCTGAGAGTTCTTGTTTTTCAGGGCAGAGGACAGAACATCAAAATCTGAAATGACACAAAGGCCTCCCAAAGATCTCCAAAGTGATGAGGGGAAGGAAATGTTAAAACTGCTATTTATGGCTGGGCCCGGTGGCTCATGCCTGTAATCTCAGCACTTTGGGAGGCTGAGGCGGGTGAATTGTGAGGTCAGGAATTCAAGACTAGCCTGGCCAACATGGTGAAACCCCATCTCTACTAAAAATACAAAAATTACCCAGGTGCGATGGCGGGTGCCTGTAATCCCAGCTACTTGGGAAGCTGAGGCAGGAAAATCGTTTGAACCTGGGAGGCGGAGGTTGCAGTGAGCTGAGATCAGGCCACTGCACTCTAGCCTGGGCGACAGAGCAAGACTCCGTCTCAAAAACAAAAACAAAAACAAAAAACCAGCTATTTATATTCACTTTTATAGAATAGCCTAAAAATTATGCTTTAGTAATATATATGATTGGCAGTGGCTTCCTCACTTGGGCCATGTGTCACTTAAGGTATAAGTTGTATCCTGAGGAAAGAATATAAATTCCACAACTCAAAGGGGTTGACAGCTGCACACTCACATGTCCGTTCATACTCAGTGCATCACAGAGCTGTTCTCACAGGCTTGGTTTTGTGGATTTATGAATTTTGTATCATAAAAAGTTAAATATTTATAATACTGGAATGTTATAATACTGACACAAGGTGTCATCATATAAATCTATTTTATGTGTTGTTTTTATTTTTGTTTTGTTCAACACAGATCCCCTGTTATCTTTTGGCAAAGAAATAAAAGAGTAACATTTTTCTTACACTAAATGACAAGAGTTCCAAATTTCCTGACCTTTTCTGTAATGACAAGTAGCTGTCAATATACTACCGTCTAACAGAGATCTTCAGAAAAGATAAAGACACTTATTGCCTCCTTTCAAGGCAAGGGTGACATTCTAACAATGAGTGAGAAAGTAACTATTTGCTTTGCTTTTAATCCTGCAATGGGGAAAGAATGTTCAAAATGGATATTTGGAAACGTTTGCATCATTGTTGTCAAAAATGATATGTCTTATTTCTTATAAACTTCTCATATCTTAGATTAAAATAAAATTGAGATAGAATTCTCTAATCTGTCTTAAGATCCTCTAAATAAAGAATTTCAGCAGATTTGAAGGCCATTCAATGAAAGTATTAAAATGAAATCCCTTCTCATTCATTCACCAAAAGTCTGATTCCACAAGGTATACATATAACAAAACGTCACATTGTATCCCCAAAATATATATAGTGCTCATTTGTCAATCAAAAAGTAAGTAAAACTTCAATAAACATTTTTAAATTCTGATTTTGACATTAGGGAGGAGGGAATTTATTAAATTTTAACAAGTGAACAAGAAATGTTGTCAGAGGGATTAAGAAAGTAATATGATTCAGAAAGTGTAGATAGTGGTGTATCTCTTGGATCCACAGATCTCTTGAGAAATATTTTGTAGCTATCACTGTCATCAAAGCCAAATATCAAAATACAGTGAATAGAATCAGACCTTCAATTCTGCATCATAAAGCATTAAACCAAGATTTTGTTTAAATGATGGAACATAGTCCACCACATTACAATGTTAAAAATATTTATAATAAACTTAGTAAGATTTTGAATACAGATTTTTTATTTGATTAAAAATATAATTGAAGTGCTTCACTAATCTTAATACATGTTTATTATATTCTTTGTAGAAACGTGCATTTTGGTAAATGATTTGTACTGTGCATAATACCTAGTGCTGTATTAACTTATGTATGTTTGTGTTTATATGTGTATCCATCCGTCTATTTAGAATTTTTTAAATATGCAGGGGTGCACTTGGATCACACATGAATTCCAGAACAACTGGGCATAGCTTTTGAACTGTGACCCGAAACAGGAGCTCTGAGGATGGCTCATTTCTGGGTCCCTAGTGTTAAGCACAAGGCCTGGCTAGGCTCAATAAATGTTTGATAAATGAATGAAAATTTCAACATGGCTAGAGGTTGGAATTGTTCTCATATAAAAATAAGCATCCATGAGTTCTTTAAACGAGTTTTAATCCACACATATATGCAAAGAGCAGTGAAATAAAATCACAAAATATTTGTGCCTTTGAAAAAAATTCTGTTCATGTGAAAAGGTGCCTGATGTCTCTGTTATGAGCCACTAGATGGCAATAGCTCTACATTACCCTCCATTTCTCTCTTCCTAGGGATCCTTCTCTGTTGGTCTTGAAGGTGCCACCTAGAATGATTGTCTCTTGCCAAAAACAAGGCATATCTGCTTTAGGAACTCCGAGATTGATATTACTAATGAAAATGCATTTCTGTGCTTGTTTCTTGTTGCATAAGTCTAAGACTATTCCAAGTTATCCACCAATGTGATTACCTTGGAGCTGTAAATTACTACAGTGAAATCAATAAAGAATTTATTTTCAACCATAGAAGTCCATAAAGGTCTGCATATGGAAAGTTCAAGATAATTGCAGTGTTTTTATGGAGCATTCCAATTTCTCTTCTCTCTCCTCCTTCTCCCTAACCTCATAGCTTTGGAACATGAGCACAGCTACAAATAACAAGGTGACAGAAGTGAGAGTTCTGCTCCTGCCTCTCTCTCTGGCTGTCTCTGTGTATTCACAAATAAACCACCAGACTGTGACTGAGAACTGTCCAGTTGCTCATTCATGGAACAAATCTACTAAGAGAACCTGCAAAATGCGTGAGATTTTTGGAAAGAAAATGGCAGAATTAGAAATAGGGTAATGACTAGACAGCAGGAAAATTTTAGCTCCATTCTCTTTAGCTCAATACCTGGAGAAATAGTACTGTATAATTTTCTTCTATAGGAAGAAAATATGATTCAATGCTTTACTGGGCTGTTTTGTTTGAACTTATTCATTAGCCGTACCAGGGTAGTAGAAAGAAACTATGCAAAATCCCAGGGTTGCTGTGATTACAATCTAGCTAGGTCTAAAGCTCTCACAGATAAGACCTAGATTCTTTGTTCTCTAGATGACTCAAACATTGAGGAAAGCAAGAGGTTACAATGAATTCTTAAAAAAAATCTCTTCACATGATTTTTATCTTTCTATTTCTCAAGTACTTTTGGCAAATATAGCTCTGATGGGTTCAGAAGTTTAATTTTACTTCAGCATCTTCTTATGCCATGACAACCACCTCCTGTCCCCCTCCTCCAATTTTAAGATAATTCTAACGTCAATATTGAGGGAGGAGGTGGGAGAGAGGGAGAGAGAGTGCACGAGTGCACACTAGAATGCAGATACCCTGAGTATTTCTTTTTTAAATTAAACAAATATTACAGATGGAGAAACAAAATGCCACATTTGTTTAAGGCTACATTTGGCTCTCTTATGATGGAAAATAGCCCAAGTGACTAATCTCCCTCATGTTTCCTGCATTTATTTCACTTAAGTTCCATCTCAATCTTGTTCTAATTGATTTCTTCCAAAGAGAACTCTAAAAGATTATTTTGGGATTGAATCTTCTCTTGACTACCTACAACCAATTGTTTCAAATTATTTTAAAAACTGGCCAAATCAATGCGATATCTCCAGAAAGGCATATATTAATTCCAGAGGCTCACATAGACTGCCCAGCTATTGTGTCTCACAGAACAGTGTCCAGAGCTGGAGGGTAAAAAAGTGGTAAGGGGTATTTTAGTATATCTCATTTCTTTTCTTTGCTTTTTTTTTTTTCTTTTTCAGGGAGAATAATCTTTTCAGGTACCTCCTAGCTTATTTTTCTCGCATCTTTTTGGCCACAACTAGGCTTTATACCTCCTCTGGACCAACCAGTGGGAAAAGTATATGGAGTTTCCTTACCCTCTTAGCCCAATCATGAGCCATTCTCCAGATCTAGGTATAATGTCACCTAAACCCACCTGGAGATCTGTTGGCCAGGAAGAAACAGAAGGGTAGTGAAAAGAGAGAACACAAGTTGAGCAGTCAAGGAACTCTGTCAGCTACAATTAGCTTTGTATGTGTTCTGGAGTACACTTTAATATGGCCACATAGAATTCCATGGGAAAAGTAAAAGATAAGGTTGACAGTAAGCAGAATCTGGATTGAGGGCATCCTTGAATTAGTACGTTCTTAATAGGCAATGAAGATTTGGCAAATGGCTTTTATGTAATTAGTCTGGTGATCTTTCCTAAGTCTCACATCTACAACTTGAAAAGAAAAGTAACCGATGTGTGTCTCAATGTCCCCTGAGAAAACCAGGGTGTTTCCTATACCGTATGTTCAGAAGATACTGTTTAGAGCAATGAATGGGGGATGGCAAGAAGAGAGTAGCTCATATTTAATGGATGAATGGATGGGGGTGCTGAGTCTATTTGACACATTGGTTGGAGAGGGGAGGTGTCTGTAGCACTGTAATGGCAGTGATTGGTTCCTCTAGTTCTTGGCAATGCAATACTTTGAAGTTCTGTTTAATTTCTGCCTAGTTGGGGAAGGAGAGAGATCATCAGGGGATGGACAAGGGTAAGAGAGCCTGCAGGTGTGGTTGGAGGGAGGCAGGCTTGTCGGCAGCCCAGAATATGAGAAGAGCCAGGTTTCTGCAGCTGGGGGAATGGCTGATAAATGGTTGTGGTGGGACACGACCTGTGGACAGTACAGAATAAAACTCTTTAGGAGAGAGGTCGGTGGATTTAGAGAACTAGCCAGCCAGGGGTAAGGGTTTCTGTAGCCGTAATGAAGGCAGAACTGGAATGGAAGGGTTCAAATGTATCAGAAATGGGGGAGGGTAGAGAGGGTCTCAAAAAGTAGACTGAGGAGGAGACAATGTTTGCAGCATGGGATGGCCAAGGCCACAGCGTATTCAGCATCATGGAAGGGGAGTCTGTCTCTCTGCATCATTGTTAGGGATGAGATTGGTGCCTCCTCAGCACTGGATAGAAGAGAAATTCCTCTCTGAAGCATTGATTGGGGAGGTAGTCTGTCTCAGGCACTGGATGAGAGTATGATATATGTAGCCTTTTTCTGGAATTGTTCAGGCTGTTCAGCACATGTTGGGCTTGTTTGTGTCACTGTGAGGGGGTGTGTAGTGTCTGGTGTACTCGCAGAATTCATTTGGGGATTGTCCTCTTATGGCTCCACCCTAAATTCTGGCGTTCATCAGTGAATCCACTACAGTGGACAAAGTGAGGCCAGAATGTCCACAATACTGTGGGGAAGATTCCAGTGTGTCTGCCTCACTAAGATCTTTGAGAGACCGTAGACATGTGCCACTGACTAGAGAGAGTGTTAGAAGCCTTAGGTCTTAATCCTGGATATCTTCAATATTGTAGACACGTGTAAGGAATTTGAAGAACTGTTGGGTCAAGGATTCCATGTGGCTACATCAATAACCGGGGACAGAGCTGATACTTCTGAAGCCCTGGAGGGTAAGGCACTTCTGTGTGTTGTTTGCAAAAAACTTCCATTTAAGTATGACTGTGTAAGGGTGCATTCTACAAAGCGGAGGACAAATTGTATTCTATTTATTTTATTTGGTCTGTGTGACTGTACTGAATTTTATATTGCCAAATTTGCGTCACCACCTTGTTCACATATCTCCTCTTCTAATGACAGTAGAGGACAAAGCAAATTCTAATTTCTAGAATGCTCTTCCCCATTTGGTTCAAATTAAAATGTGCCAATGAAAACCACTCACATGTGTTTTGGAAAGTGGATGAGAAGAAGCCACTATTTCCTGGAAATAGTCACAGGCTGACACCTGAATAGATATGAGGTTCACCGCAGTTCCCTAGAGAGTAATAGGGACCATCCAATTCAGCAAATCAAGCTGAGACTGTTGGTGATAGCTTCTTTGACTCTAGCGCTCCTAGCTCTTTCAGTGGTAGCATAAGTGCCTAATTTTCTGTTTTAAACTCCTTCGTATGTGGACAACACAGGGTGGATTCTGTTTTCTTAATTTGAGTCTGGGCTGATATTATGACGCGACACTCCCTGTGCTATTGAATTGGACACAGTAGAGGACAGGAAACACAAATTAGGCTCAAGCCATTTCCATAGACACCTGGCCCAGTTGCATTAATTTGAAGTTGAATTAATGAATTCTTTTGTGACACTATACATTTTAAAGTATTTTTTGGTTATGTTGGTTTTATCTCTGTCAGCAATTGTCCATTGAGAGTCTCATGCCAATTTATGATTATGGTAGAAACAAGAAGTGAGATTTTCACTCTGTGTTTAGTGCTGCCATTCTTTGTGAAACAAACTGGATTATGACAATATATAATGAAGCGACAAAGTGATAAACAAGAGTGCAAGTATCAGGGGTCCAGAAACAAGAGAAAGTGGTCAGGACCAGAGTGGTTAGAAAAGACTCTAGGATGTGGAACTGTTGTTGTTTTTTTTTTTTAATTGCAGTAAAATATACGTAACATAAAATTTACCATTTTAACCATTAAGTGTACAGTTCAGTAATGTTAATTATATTCACATTGTTTTGTAACCTATTCTCCAGAACTCTTTTCAGAACTCCAGAACTCTTTTGTAACCTATTCTCCAGAACTGAAATGCTACACTTATTAAACAACCCTATTCTTCTTTCTGCCTTCTCTGCTTCTAGACCCTGTCAACCACCTTTCTATTTTTTATCACTATGAATTTGAATACTCTAGGTACTGCATATAAGTGGAATCATACAATATTAGTCTTTTTGTGTCTGGCTCATTTTACTTGTATAATACCCTCAAGTCTCATGGGATGGGAGAGTTTCAAAGAAAGCCTAGAGGAACTTGTAGGATTTGGAGACATGGAAAGGGAAGCACAAAATAGTATTAAAGAAGTCCTCTTATTATAATAACCAAAAAAAAACTACCAGGGCCGGGCATGGTGGCTCATGCCTGTAATCCCAGCACTTTGGGAGGCCGAGGCAGGCGGATCACGAGGTCAGGAGTTCAAGACCAGCCTGGCCAACATGGTGAAACCCCCTCTCTACTAAAAATACAAAAATTAGCCTGGCATGGTGGCAGGCACCTGTAATCCCAGCTACTCGGGAGGCTGAGGCAGGAGAATCTCTTGAAACTGGATGGTGGAGGTTGCAGTGAGCCGAGATCTCACCACTGCATTCCAGCCTGGGCGAAAGAGCAAAACTCCATTTTAAAAAAACAAAAAACAAACACATAAAACAAACACCAAAGCATGTAAAACAAAAATATTAGAAATTTGAAAAAATGAACAAAACTACTATTACAGTGAGAGAGTTTAAGAACCCCGTCTCTGTCATTGCATATCAAAAAGGCAGTAAAGAAGTAAAATAAGGATGTAAATAATTTATAATTGATTTTTACATATTTATCTCCAGCTGTGAGTTCTATAGCTAGTTGACTTTCAGGTTATTTTTATTACCTTGATAAATATTGGCAGCCAAGAAAAAAATGTAATCTAAAATATGAAATTCCCACTTTAGGACAACATCAATTAGCCAGTTCCAGCTTCAGGTTATCCAAAATGACAGACAGAACCATGAAAACAAAGCCAGAATGAGTCAGAATTCCTGTTGCTGATTAATTCTAGGTCTTTCTGTGAGGTACCTTCTTCTTTTGCTTTATTTCCTTATCCATAAAATTGCAAGAATCATATGTAAGGTCTTCTTCAAGTCCAGTATTCTGTGATATTATGCATATAACTGTTATTCAGATAAAAAGAGAGGAAATTTTGAAATTCATATGACAAGTGTTAATGATGGTATGTCCCATGCAGGTCCTGTACTATTTGGTGGGCATGGATATGTGAGGTTATAAATTAGGGACCACCCAACTATGTCTGAATGTTTGGGGAAGGGTCTATAGGAGATAGACCTTCCTCATGTTTCTCAAAAACATTTTGAGAAAATACACAGTATATTTAGAGAATAGAAAAACATATCCATCATTTTCTTTCCAATGAGTAATTCATGATCCTCAAAATACATTGCACAATTCTCTTTCATGCTACTGGTTCCTGTGATGATTTTAGAACTAGATCAAGAAAGCAAGTTATTTCATCTGAGAAATCACCCCACTGGGCCAAAGTGTAAAAATAAAGTTTGTGATATTATAAAGGAAGATGAGAGTACAAGAAAACAGGAATCAAGCAGACACTCAAAAGTGTGAAAAATCAATTGGAGTTAAAAGAAGATCAGTTAAGAAAGGAAGCATAGTAGCAGTCGCTCTGAAGGTTAGTTATTGATAGCTCAATCCAAGCTGCTCCTAATGGGTCCTTACAGACACCAAGAGAGGGTGGTAAAGAATGCTTAAATTCTAGGTAGATCAGTTTCATCTTGCCACAGAGAAATACAATTGCTATTTCAATGAAAATTAGAAAGGGCATTATTCAATAAGTATTTAGGAAATTTTCTAGTGCTAAATAGGAAAGTAAACCCAAAGTATATTTCAGCTTGATATTGGAAAACATCTGGCTGTATGTAGCATGGGCTTTAATCCAGAAAAATACAAGTTTAATATCAAACTAATTTAATAGCTGAGGGACAGTGGCAAATCATTTATTTTTATGAGCCTTAGGGTCCTAAACTGTAAAATCACATCAGTAACAGTATTCTGCAACATAGAGTTGCCATGATGATTAAATGAGATGATGAGGATGAAACACACAACATGGCCTCATGTAGAGGAGATGCTCAGTAAATGTTAGTTCCCTCTTGTATTAGTCAGGGTTCTCTAGAGGGACAGAACTAATAGGATATATGTATATTTGAAAGGGGGTTTATTAAGGAGAATTGACTCACATGATCACAAGGTAAAGTCCCACGATAGGCAGTCTGCAAGTCCAAGTCCCAAAACCTCAAAAGTAGGAAAGTCAACAGTGCAGCCTTTAGTCTGTGGCCAAAGGGCTGAGAGCCCCTGGCAAACCACTGGTGTAAGCCTGAGTCCAAAAGCTGAAGAACCTGGAGTTTGATGTTCGAGGGCAGGAAGCATCCAGCATGGGAGAAAGATGAAGGCCAGAAGACCTAGTAAGTCTGCTCTTCCATCTTCTCTTGCCTGCTTTATTCTAGCCGCACTGGCCTCTGATTAGATAATGCCCACCCAGATTGAGTGGGTCTGCCTCTCCCAGTCCACTGTCTCAAATGTTAATCTCCTTTGGCAACACCCTCACAGACACACCCAGGAACAATACTTTGCATCCTTCAATCCAATCAGGTTGACACTCAATGTTAACTGTCACACCTCTTCTTCCCGGAGTAGTGCCAAGCCTACACTAACCTGCCTGTAACAGGCTGGGTCTAATCAGGAGACAGAAAACACAGAGTGTTTTGAATATAGGAAGTTTAAGAAAAAGAGTATCAGCCAGGCGCAGTAGCTGATGCCTGTAATCCCAGCACTTTGGGAGGCTAAGGTGGGTGGATCATGAGGTCAAGAGATCAAGACCTTCCTGGCCAACATGGTGAAACCCCATCTTTACTAAAAATACAAAAAATTAGCTGGGCATGGTGGTGTGTGCCTGTAGTCCCAGCTACTCGGGAGGCTGAGGCAGGAGAACCACTTGAACCCAGGAGGCAGAGGTTGCAGTGAGCCGAGATCGCGCCACTGAGCTCCAACCTGGTGACAGAGCAAGACTCTGTCTCAAAAAAAAAAAAAAAAAAGCAATGATAACTAGGGATTGTAGTAACGAAGGAGCCACTAATAAAAAGTAGAGAGAACTCTAAAACATATAAGAATGGCAGATATAATGAGTATCTCTAGGAGTCAGATAGAGCATCAAAAAAAGAACCCACCACACCTTACTCCTGTGGCTGAGATTTAGATCTTGGAAACGAGTGGCTGTGACCCACTGGAAGGCAAAGAAGTCTGTCTGCTGCACCAGAGGAAGTTGCCAGAAGTCCATCTGTTCTCTATATTGCTGGGAAAACTGTTCACAGGGTTATCTTGCCTGAGATATTCCACTGCAAAACCACCCACAGGGTGCTAGAGGAAGCTGCTGGTTTTAAGTGCTGTTATCCACTAGGTACGGCAGGAGCGAGGTACTGGAAAAGACATCTGGGCTGATGCTGGACAAACCATGCAAGTTGTAGGAGCCATGTGCTGGGGAAGCTGCCCATGCTTCAGAATCCAGGATTGAAGAGGAGTGTGCACCGCAGGAAGTGGGCACGGAAGAAGCTACCCCACACTGCAGGAGCCTACAAAGTGGAACACACTGGAACCAGAGAGAAGGAAGATCACTTTCCTCCTCCACTGATGGTCTCTCCAGAACTCTATTGGCAAAGCTTAACAGCATCCTATATGGTGAAGAAGAAATAATTGAAGAGACTAGCTCCATTTCTCAGGTCAGGTAATGAAGAGTGGATTTGGAGCTGAGAGACAATAAAATGATAATTTGCACACTGGCTAAACTAGGTTTCATGTTTGTAGTGCCTCATTATGGAATAATACCCTATGAATTTACCCAGAGATCTGGTTGGTGTGAATGGTCAACCAGAGAAAGACAGCCTGGCTCCTGGAAAGGGCCCTCTAGGGCTGCTGACTGCCAAAGCAAAGGGGGAGATTTTAGCTGGTTTCTCTCCATGTGCATCCTTGTTCCCTAACCTCTTATGAAGAAATTGCTCATCTTATTCATCAAATTATTGGCCATAGATTTGTCCACATTTGCTGGCAGGCAGGAACACTGTGCCATAAATAACAGGAATCAATGCCACACTTTTTTTCTCTTTCACTCCTCTTCTATGGTGCTCTCAAGAGGAACTCAGCCACTTCTCATTTTTTCCACAAAACTGTACAAGAGCCCTGGTCACTGTGTCAGGTACCTGCACCATGTAGCTGGTCATTAAGTAGTGAAATTCCAAGATTCAAAATTAGGCTAGTTGCAAACAAAGAGCTGCATACCTCCGACTCAGATCTAGGCACTCACTCAAGTAATAATAAAGTAATAATTGTTTCTCATTGGCTTTGCTTCCTATGTCTATCTCCTTGTAGAATCTGCAAGGACAAATTGTTATTTGCAAAACAGTATTCAGGGATTTACATTTTTGTCAACAATACCAGCAAACACCTTCAAAATGCCATCATAACAACTGCCATCTTGTGATTGCAGCCAAACACTTGAAATGGTTGGCTTTTTTTTTTTTTTTTTTGAGACGGAGTCTCGCTCTGTTGCCCAGGCTGGAGTGCAGTGGAGCGATCTCGGCTCACTGCAAGCTCCGCCTCCCGGGTTCACGCCATTCTCCTGCCTTAGCCTCTCCGAGTAGCTGGGACTACAGGCGCCCGCCACCACACCCGGCTAATTTTTTGTATTTTTAGTAGAGACGGGGTTTCACCGTGGTCTCAATCTCCTGACCTTGTGATCCGCCCGTCTCGGCCTCCCAAAGTGCTGGGATTACAAGCGTGAGCCACCGCACCCGGCAAGGTTGGCTTTTTTTAAACTTACTGTATTATTAGGTTGGTGCAAGTAATTGCAGTTTTTGCCATTAAAAGTAATGGCAGATCAGGAGCTCGAGACAAGCCTGGCTAACACAGTGAAACCCCGTCTCTACTGAAAATACAAAAAATTAGCTAGGTGTGGTGGCAGGCACCTGTAGTCCCAGCTACTCAGGAGGCCCAGGCAGGAGAATGGCGTGAATCCGGGAGGCAGAGCTTGCAGTGAGCCGAGATCATGCCACTGCACTCCAGCCCGGGCGACAGACAGAGACTCTGTCTCAAAAAAAAAAAAAGAGTAATGGCAGAACCCACGATCACTTTTGCACCAACCTAATAACAGTCATAAAAGCAGACATATTTAAGTAGCCATTTATACTTTTTAACAGAAATATTTATATAGAAACTTTACAAACTTTTCACGTTTACTTAAGACTTCACAATTTCCATATGAGATGATTATTCTTACTCCTACTTTACACCTAAGAAAACTGAAATTGAAAAGTTAAATACATTTCCCAGAATCACATAATTTTTAAAAGTCGAAGTAGAAACGTAGGTGCAGGTGTTCTGATTCTTAATCCCATAATCTCTCACTTAAATAAATACATATATTTTAAAAATTCCTGGCACGTAGTAGGTTTTCATAAATTTTGATCTTACAAGTTCTTGTAGTCTGCTTGTGTTATCCGCCTTCTTTACACAGGAGGGGATCTGCTAATGCAGCTTATACCCAGCTCCCATTGCTATAATAATGCTAATTATTTAACATCTTGTTCTAAAGGCCAAGATGCCAACTGAGATCATACCCGGGGCTCCTGCTATAATGAGCATGGCTTCTGGTGGGAGAAGAGATACATTTTGATCCCTTTCTACAGCATTACAAAGTTCTTTTGTCATTTGTAATTTTTGTTTATTGGGAAACAAGATAAATTCACCCCAGCATGCTCATGTTGCTTAAACCTCTACATTTTTTTAAAGTTATTTTCAGGAAACGTAATGCTAAAAACAGCATCTAGAACAGCAGGGTCAATTCTTATAGGTACATTAAGAGAGTTAGTGGAAAATAGAGAACATCTGATGCCTTTAAAGGGAGCTTTTCCAATTATATTTACTGTTGGGGACTAACAGCTTTTGAAAAAATCAATGTTCACCTACTGTTGTTTCCATACCGTATTTAAACAGTCCCCTTATTCATTTACTAGACATGGTCCACACAAATGCACCACTTTATTGGCAATGTAGAACACTTAGATTAGTCTTCTATTAAGAAATAAAAGATGGGGCTGGGCGCGGTGGCTCACGCTTGTAATCCCAGCACTTTGGGAGGCCGAGGCGGGCGGATCACGAGGTCAGGAGATCGAGACCACGGTGAAACCCCGTCTCTACTAAAATACAAAAAATTAGCCGGGCGTGGTGGCGGGTGCCTGTAGTCCCAGCTACTCGGAGAGGCTGAGGCAGGAGAATGGCGTGAACCCGGGAGGCGGAGCTTGCAGTGAGCCGAGATTGCGCCACTGCACTCCAGCCTGGGCGACAGAGCGAGACTCTGTCTCAAAAAAAAAAAAAAAAAAAAAGAAATAAAAGATGGGGCAAAATGCTCTTCTTCCCCTGTCTCTCTGGTTCTAGATGATCTCACATGCTTCCTCAGCTTGCTGTGCAGCATTCCCAGAAACAAATGTCCTCCTGAACTCTGGCAACACCACTTTTTCCCTTTTGTTCTCCAGCCCTAGGGGAGATATCTGTTTTCTGCAGTTATTGATCTCTGGGTAACATTTCCTCTCTCATTTTATTTATTTTTATTTATTTGAGATGGAGTCTCACTCTGTCACGCAGGCTAGAGTGCAGTGGTGCAATCTCGACTCACTGCAACCTCTGCCTCCTGGGTTCAAGTGATTCTCCTGCCTCAGCCTCCTGAGTAGCAAGGATTACAGGCGTGTGCCACAACACCCAGCTAATTTTTGTATTTTTAGTAGAGACGGGGTTTCACCATGTTGGCCAGACTGATCTCAAACCCTTGACATCCAGTGATCCTCCCACCTTAGCCTCCCAAAGTGCTGGGATTACAGGCATAAGCCACTGCACCCGGCCCCCTCTCTCATTTTATTCCTTCAGGATTCCTCCTCATTTGTGCTCTTCTAGCTTCCCAACACTAGGGTTACCAATTCCTTCTGTTTAAAATCTTAAAAGGATATTTTTTCTTGATTGAACCTAACTGACAGAGGAAACATATCAATATGTTGATTTTTAAATGTGTCTGATGCTTTGAAGGAGATAAACAGAGTAAACCGGGGCTCTTTAGATATTATTATCTAAGCCCTCTTTAAAAGTAAAGATATTTGATGTTCTAAAGTATGAGAAGGAGATTATAGTAAGGAGATCTGGAGGCAGTGTGTTTCAGCCAGGGGAACTTTTTTTCTGGGTGATAATTAGTGGTAGCTTGGATTAGAGAGAAAGCGGTGGAGATGAAGAGGATGGATTCTAAAGTGTATTTTGCAAGTAGAACCAAAAAGAATTGCTTATGAAAAAAAAAGTTGGGGTGGGAGAGGAACAACACAAGATGGTATGACAGCCTGAATAATGACCCACAAACATATCCAGGTCCTAATACTTGGAACCTGTGAATGTTACCTTCTATGGCAAAAAGAGACTTGGCAGATGTGATTAAATTATAGATCATGAGATGGGGCAGATTAATTTGGATTATCCAAGTGAGGCCTAAATGCATTCACAAGTGTTGTTATCAGAGGGAAGCAGAAGGAGATTTGACGCAGAAGAGAAGAAGGCCATGTGCCATAAGCAGAGGGAAGCAGAGTCAGAGAGAGGAGATGTTATGCCACTGGCTTTGAGGATAGAGGACATAGCCGCAGGCCAGAGAACACTTGTGTCTATTACAGAGTGGAAGAGGCAAGAAAATAGACTCTCCCCTGCAGCCTGAGAGGGAGCACTGTCCTGCTGACACCTTGACTGTGACCTGGTGAAATCCATTTGGGACTTCTGGCTTCTAGAACCATAAGGCAATACGTTTGTATTATTTAAAAACACTAAGTTTATGATGATTTATACAGCAGCCAAACAAAACTACCAAAAATGACTACCAGGGTTTTATTTTGAATAATAGGGTGAATGTGGTACCATTTACTAAAATAAGAAACATTGAGGAATGAAGAGACAGCTTTGAAGGGTGAGAAGTGTCATAGAAATAATATAGGCCGGGTGCAGTGGCTCACACCTGTAATTCCAGCACTTTGGGAGGCCGAGGCGGGCAGATCACAAGGTCAGCAGATCGAGACCATCCTGGCTAACACAGTGAAACCCCATCTCTACTAAAAATACAAAAAAATTAGCCAGGCATGGTGGCATGTGCCTGTAGTGCCAGCTTACTGGGGAGGCTGAGGCAGGAGAATGGCGTGAACCCGGGAGGCGGAGCTTGCAGTGAGTGGAGATCACGCCACTGCACTCTAGCAGTACTCTGAGACAGAGCAGACTCTGTCTCAAAAAAAAAAAAAAAAAAAGAATATAAAAAGATAACGTTTGAACTTGCTAGTCATAAGGTCCATGACAAACCCAAACTAAAGCGATTAGTTGGCTGCTGAATATATCTTACTGGGAGTCTGCTGAATTTCTTAGCTCTATTGATGTTTTTCATCACATTTGAGAAATGTTCAACCACTATCCCTTCAAATATTTATTCCGCTTCATTATATCTCTCCTCTTCTGGAACTCCTATACTGTACCTGAATGTACCACAAGCCATTGAACCTCTGTTCATTTTTTTCCATTTTTAAAAATCTTTGTATAAGTTTGGAAACTTCTATTCACTTGTCTTCCATTTCACTGACACTTTTATTCTGAAAGCACTTCCAATTTTGATTTCCAGTATTGTATTTTTCAGTTCCAGGATATCCATTTGATTCATTTTTTTAGTTTCTATATGTTATATAAAATTTCCTATGTCTTTACTCATTATATCCACCTTTTTCTATTAACTTCTTAATATAGCTATACCACTCATTTTAACTTCTTGTTTGCTAGTTCCAATATCTTGTATATCTATGTGTCTGGTTTACTGACTGATTTTTCTTTTTAATATGGGTCACAACTTTCTACTTCTTCATATGTCCAGTAATTTTGATTGTACATTGGACAGTATTTTGTAGAGACTCTGGATTTGGTAAACTTCCTCTGAAAAACTGTTAACTTTGTGATAGTAGGTAATTAAATTGGTTGTAGACCAAACTGATCCTGTGGAAAGTTTGTTTTTGGTTTTATTAGAGTGGCTCTAATTTAATTTTCTCTGTCAGTCTCAAGGTATAGACTTTAGTCTTAGGAATGATCTTTACTACTATCAGATGTGGCCTTTTTGGGGTATGAGTGATAAGCCTGAGATTTAAATCTTCTAATTAAGCACAACTTGAACTCTAAATTCTGTCTCCCCAACACCAGGCAGCTACTGGAATTCTTGCTTAGCATTTTAGCCTTCCAACTTGCTGAATTCATTGGAGTCTCACTTTACATATGTGCAGCCAAATTTTGGGCGAGTTCATCTGCAGATTTGGAGGCTGTCCCCTCTGTGGTTTCATCATTCCGTGGACTTACCTCTTTTCACCAAGTTGTAGCCCCCCTGAACTCTGCCCTCAGGCTTCTGCTTTCTCCTTGAACTTGTCTTCTGTGCGCTGAACAAACAGAGTGCTATCGCAGGAAAAGCCAGTTACACATGCACTTCATCCAATGTGCTTCCATTCTTTAAAGTATCATGTCAGCTCCAGTTTCTGCCTGCTTTTAGTTGATACAGATGTAGACATAGATATATATCATTTCTCAGAGTTTATGATTGTTATTGGCAGATATATTAGTCCGTTTTCACACTGCTGATAAAGACATACCTGAGATTAGGCAATTTACCAAAAAAAAAAAAAAAAGAAATGGTTTAATTGGACTTACAATTCCACATGGCTGGGGAAGCCTCACAATCATGGCAGAAGGTAAGGCAGAGCAAGTTATGTCTTATGTGGATGGCAGCAGGAAAAGAGAGAGACAGAGTGTGTGCAGGGAAACTGCTCTTTTTAAAACCATTAGATCTCTTGAGACTTATTCACTATCAAGAGAACAGCATGAGAAAGACTGGCCACCATGATTCAATTACCCCCCACAGGGTCCCTCCCAAAACACATGGGATTTCAAGAGGCGATTTGGGTAGGGACGCAGCCAAACCATATCATTCTGCCCCTGGCCCCTCTCAAATCTCACATTCTCATATTTCAAAACCAATCATGCCTTCCCAACAGTCCTCCAAGGTCTTAACTCATTTTCACATTAATTCCAAAGTCCACAGTCTAAAGTTGCATCTGAGACAAGGCAAGTCCCTTCCACATATGAGCCTGTAAACTCAAAAACAGGTTAGTTACTTAATAGATACAGTGGGGGTACAGGAAATGGGTAAATACAGCCATTCCAAATTGGAGAAATTGGCCAAAACAAAGGGCCTACAAGCCCCATGCAAATCCGAAATTCAGCAGGGCATTCAAATTTTAAAGCACCAAAATGATCTTCTTTAACTCCATATCTCATATCCAGGTCATGCTGATGCAAAAGGTGGGTTCTCGTGGTCTTGGGAAGCTCCACCCCTGTGACTTTGCAGGGTATAGCCTCCCTCCCAGCTGCTTTCACAGGCTGGCATTGAGTATCTGCAGATTTTCCAGGCGCATGGTGCAGGCTGTCAGTGGATCTACCGTTCTGGGTCTGGAGGACAGTTGCCCTCTTCTCACAGCACCACTAGCAGTGTTTCAGTAGGGACTCTGTGTGGGGGCTCCAACCCCACATTTTCCTACTGTACTGTTGTAGCAGAGGTTCTCCATGAGGACCCCACCCCTAAAGTAAACTTCTGCCTGGGCATCCAGGCATTTCCATACATCTTCTGAAATCTAGGTGGAGGTTCCCAAACGTCAGTTCTTGACTTCTGTGCACTCACAGGCTCAACACCACGTGGAAGCTGCCAAGGCTTGAGGTTTGCACCTTCTAAATCCATGATCCGAGCTCTACATTGGCCCCTTTCAGCTATGGCTAGAATGGCTGGGATGCAGGGCACCAAGTCCCTAGCCTACACACAGCAAGGGGACCCTGGGCCCAGCCCACAGAACCACTTTTTCCTCCTAGAGCTCTGGGATTTTGATGGGAGAGGCTGCCATGAAGACCTCTTACATGCCTGGGAGACATTTTCCCCATTGTCCTGGGGATTAACATTTGGCTCCTCATTACTTATGCAAATTTCTGCAGCTGGCTTGAATTCCTCTGCAGAAAATGATATTTTCTTTTCTATCACATTGTCAGGCTGCAAATTTTCCACACTTTTATGCACTGCCTCCCTTTCAAAACTGAATGCCTTTAGCAGCACCCAAGTCACTCTTGAATGCTTTGCTACTTGGAAATTTCTTCTGCCAGATACCTTAAATTATCTCTCTCAAGTTCAAAGTTCCACAGATCTCTAGGGCAGGGGCAAAATGCCACCAGTCTCTTTGCTAAAACATAACAAGGTCACCTTTTCTTTGCTCCGGTTCCCAACAAGTTCCTCATTTCCATCTGAGACCACCTCAGCCTCAACTTTATTGTCCATATCACTATGAGCATTTTGGTCAAAGCCATTCAACAAGTCTCTAGGGAGTTCGAAACTTCCCCACATTGTCCTGTCTTCTCCCGAGCCCTCCAAACTGTTCCAGTTCCAGTCGCTTTCACATTTTCGGGTATCTTTTTCAGCAGCACCCCACTCTACTGGTACCAATTTACTGTATTAATCAGTTTTCACCCTGCTGATAAAGACATACCCTGCTGATAAAGGCAATTTACAAAAGAAAGAGGTTTAATTGGACTTACAGTTCCACATGGCTGGGGAAGCCTCACAATCATGGTAGAAGGCAAGGAGGAACAAGTCACGGCTTACATGGATGGCAGCAGGAAAAGAGACAAAGAGCTTGTGCAGGGGAACTCCTCTTTTTAAAACCATCAAATCTTGTGAGACTTATTCATTATCAGGAAAACAGCATGGGAAAGACTTGCCTCAAGATTCAGTTACCTCCCACTGGGTCCCTCCCACAACATGTGGGATTTCAAGATGAGATTTGTGTGGGGACACAGCCAAAGCATATCAGCAGGAGATAGTCCAATATAAACTATTTTACCATACTATCCCCTGGATTCCAGCGGTTGAATGAATGAATCTTTATCTTAGGTAAGACTTCCAGAGCAGAAGTATCAAAATTGGTGTTTATTCATAGGAGGAAACAATCTAGTCAAGTGCTTTTCATTATCGGTTTCACATGAAAATCTCCCAATGAAAACTTTAATAATCTATGTGACCAGTACTACCCTAAATCAATACTCTTTGGGGTTGACCAGGCATCAGTATCTGTTAAAACTCCCCAGGTAATTTAAATATACAGCTAAAGTTGAGAAACACTGACTTTGAAAGAGGGTGAAGGGTAAGAGCAGTATATCCACATTTGAGCCCTGAAAACTTTATTTCTGTAACAGGTCTCACCCAAATCTTGAGTCTTCTATTCTTGCATGGTCATAGGACAGAAACTTAAATTGCTCACTGTAGCTTCTGTCTCTTCCAGCTTGAAATAGTCTGTTTCAAGTTAAATCAAGCCTATTTCAGACACTTCGTCTTGACCACAAGTTGAATCAATTTCTACTTTTTCCTTCTGTCTTTTTCTGTATTTATGTGGTAGTGGATGCGGAGACATAAGTTCTTGGGTAGCATACATACCATTTGGGGTGTTAGGCTGATGGGTAATGGCTGTCCTGTGAATCTTCATTAGCTTCCTTATATGTATCCATTACCCATCAAGTCTCTGGGCAACATGTTATGCCTTGAAGTTCCTTGTTTTTACAGCTGCTGTTGAAGTCTGGTGTCACAGCTAGAGCCTATGACCTTGAGGTCTCCAATTCCTTTTTCCCCTCAACCAGGACCCAAGCCTCCATTAATTTACCATTTCCTCATTTTTAATTCCCCCTGGCGCATCTGAAACCAAGCTAGTTTTTAAACAAGGATTTATTAAAAGTGCAACTTTAATAATAATAAATGAGAATATCACAAGTAACACATAAATAGTTAGAATGTAGAAGAAAAAGACATTAAAGCGTATTTATATTAGAAGTCCAAATTAAAGAGAACTAAACTTAAAGAGGTATCTAATAGCATTTATGCCTCTTACCTAAATTCTGCCTTAATTGTTAATCACTTCCTATTTTCTTCCAGGTCCCTTGTCTTAGGAGCTGCCTGTTCTAAAGACAACTGACTCTGATAATATCTTAGCCTTTTAGGAGGATTTCCCCTTCATACAGTGTATCATCAGAATATCATAATTCAACTACCTATTTTATTTATAAAAGAAAAAATACAGTATCAAGTGACTCATTTCCTTCAGTTTTAAATAGCAAGCTATAAAATATATAAAATAAACAGAAACTTTTTTAATGATCAAAAATTAAAGTGATAGACATACAAATTTTAAATAATATAAACACATTTGAAAGCAAAATGCACATTTTTGTGTGAAAAACAATTGAAATGAGAGACACATAGATACTTTGAATAATATAATTAGTAAGTTTGAATACATAAAGCACATTTTTTCAAGAATTAAGAGAAGGTTTGTACAAGTTACATACATGTCTTTCTTCAAACTTGAAGCACACTTCCCTCAAATACATGAAGAATTTCAGACTCAGACTAATTAATTTGTCTCAGCATTCACTCCTGCTAAATGTCTCCTTCCTGTCTGTGGTACTTTTCTCGGAGATGAGTCTTTATTAGGCTGAGAGGTAGGAGCTCCCAGGGAAAACTATGGAGCTGGGGCAAATGGAATCTAAACTGTAGTCAACTAGACAACCCAAAGTCTCTATCCAAGGAACATTATTGCGAGTCTAGGGAATAAGTGAATGGCCACACGCATAGCATAAAAAAGCAAGGGGCCGGGTGCCATGGCTCACGCCTGTAATCCCAGCACTTTGGGAGGCTGAGGCAGGCGGATCACCTGAGGTCGGGAATTTGAGACCAGCCTGGCCAACATGCTGAAAACCCATCTCTACTTAAAAAATACAAAAATTAGTCTGGTGTGGTGGTGGGCACCTGTAATCCCAGCTACTCGGGAGGCTGAGACTGGAGCATTGGCTTGAACCCAAGAGGCAGAGGCTGCAGTGAGTGGAGATCATGCCACTCCAGCCTGGCAACAGAGCGAGACTCTGTCTCAAAAAATCAATCAATCAATAATAAAAAGAAGCAAGGAATGCAGAGGAGCAAATTCAAATAATTGTAATGAATTGACATTATCTAAAACCTTACTATTAACACTAAAACTGTAGTTCCTCGATTAATATTGCCTAGGTGCATATTAGAAATGCATTATCTCAGCAGGGCACAGTGGCTCATGCCTGTCATCCCAGCACTTTGGGAGGCTGAGGTAGGTGGATCATGAGGTCAGGAGATCAAGATCATCCTGGCCAACATGGTGAAACCCTGTCTCCACTAAAAATACAAAAATTAGTTGGGCATGGTGGCATATGCCTGTAATCCCAGCTACTCGGGAGGCTGAGGCAGGAGAATCTATTGAACCTGGGAGGCAGAGATTGCAGTGAATGGAGATCACGCCACTGCACTCCACCCTGGTGACAGAGCGAGACTCCGTCTCAAAAAAAGAAATGCATTCCCTCAGACCCCACCACAGACCTGTGAATTTTAAGATTTCCAGATAGTTTGCAGGCACATTAAAGTTCAGCAACTGATCTAGGATGTAGCTGAAAAACAAAGCAATGGTCTCTAGAGTTCTAGGGTAATATTTCGATCCTTCATTATTACAGAGCTAACTTGGATAGTAAATGATATCAAGGAGTGGGGAATAAAACAGGGGAGGGAAATCCCACTTATTTTGAATATAAAAAAGACTCATGCAATGATTTGGTCTCAGTATGGCATTTAGTGGTGGAAAGTAAGAGGCAGTGAATGCTAAGTGTTTACTGGATGATGTGAGTTAAGACAGCAATGAATCTATATTAACACTAATTCCGGTTAAAGAATGTTTGACCTGAAATGCCTCTCCTGTGATGAGGGTCAATGCTTCTCTTTTGATTAGGCTGGAAGGAAATGAAAAGCATTTCTAATTGAGTTTCAAAGGTCCAGGAATAGCAGTGATAACTCAAAATAAACATTAAATGCTAATTCAAATATTTGATGGTAACAGGGATTGAAATGGAAAGCACACTTAATTAGCCAAGGTCTTAAATCTTGAGTTTTATCACACCTCATAAATGAGACTTGAGTGAATTGTGAGTCTGATATGAGAGCTTCTAAAATCTTCCCCTCAAAACAATAGTCAACGTTAAACGTCAAAGTTAAATTGAGGGTTGGAGTTGTTTCTTTTCACATGGCTTTGCATAATCTAACAATTTTCTTCCACTGAAATGGCTTTGGTAGAAATGTATTTGCATATAATTATGGTTTCTTGATTTCCATTTGTTCTTTTATCATACATTTATTAACACCTTTTATGTACTGGATAATGAGCTGGGTTCTGGGAATACAGAACTAAATGAAGCCAGTCCCCGACCTTCGGGGGCTGAGGAGGTGGAGAAGCATCCACATCAATAGGGAAAAAATTCTTCACAGTGCTTTAAATGAGGGATAAAGAAAAAGAGGAGGGACTGGTGGAATATAAGACTAGAATGTCAGACAGAGGAAAGAAAATATATTGAAAAAATGTTTAATATGTATAAATTTTATTAGTGTACAAAATGGTTAATACTGAATATCTCACTGAATCATTTCAGGAACCATGTAAAGTAGACCTTAATCCTCTTTTACAAATGAAGAATCTGAACCTGAAGGAAGATTAGAGACTCATTCAGGAACTTACAGGCAAATGGTGGTACCTGAATGAGAAATCAGGTTTTCTAACCTTAGAATCCCACATAATTAGCTCATCAATCCAGGACTACTATAAGTGACAGCGTGTCCAAGAATAACATTTTAGAATATTTTGGGATCCTCATCCATGTAACTGTGAACGTGGTCTTGGTAAAGGATATATCACTCAATTAATTGATTGACTGATTGACTGATTGATTTTGTGTGTTTTGCTGATTAGATAGATTCCCCTCTTCCACTTGCTGCTCTTTCTCTATCCCTCTGAAATCTGGCCACTTGTAAAAAGTGAATAAATAAGTAAATAAATAAATGCCTTCCAATTTTTAGCTAAAGATTGCTGTTTGACCTACACTTCGTGAATTTGCAAATATATGTATCACTTTATTCAATGACTATAATGCACCTACTATGTGCAAAGTATTATGCTGAGACTCTGTGGAACTTAAAGTTTTTTGTAATCTGTCTCAAAGCAACTAAATCAGAATCCCTGGTAGTTAGACGCAAGCATCAGTGGTTGGTAAACCTTCCCAAGTGATTTCAGTGTGCACCTAGAGGCCATGACTAAGTATAATGTAGTGTGAAATAGCTACTGCAGGAGTAACAGCAGCTAATTGTTACTGAACACTCATCATAGGCCAGGCAACATGCTAAGCTCTTTCACTGGATAATCTTTTAAACAATCTTAACCACAACCCAGTGAAGACAGTGTTATAGTTACCCATTCTCTCCATTTTATACATAAGAGAAGCAAGGCTTTATTAGAGGCTAATTAGTGTGTTCCAGGTCAATGGTGAACCTAAAATTTATGACTCTAGATTCTAGGTACTAGCCACAAGATTATACTGCCTTCCTACAATAAATTTAAACAGAAGTAAGATGTTTTTGAGAACTATTTTCACAAAGTTAAATCTGGAAAACAATTTGGGTAAAGTTAGTTGAATATTTAAGTAAAAATTTATCCAGTGAAGAAGAAAGAGGAAGAAAATAAGGACAGGGAAAAAATAGGCTCCAAGCGAATTAAGATCTCCTCCATTATTTCCTTTGAAATTGGGAAAAGTATTTTGATGCAGACCTATGGATTAGAAAAATATACCTATAGAGTTTGAGGATGAGTGGTCAAAACAAGAAGAAATAAAAATTAAAACTATCCCTAAACAGCCGTCAGGAACAGCGTGTCCTACAGCTATAGGGAAGGAGGCCCCTGTAGCAGATCTTGAGGCAAACATCTAAGAAGGGATCTGTGCCCTCAGAAGAGGGAACAATGAATAGAGAGTGGAGTGTGTGTCTTCAGTGGGATTCTAGAACATCAGACAAAGATGACACCTGAGGTCTGTGGCCATGCACACTTCCAGCTTCATATGCTGAGGAATTCTTAGCACAGAAACATAGTCTGCCTGCTTGATGTTTGTCTTATGTGAGGCATTATAGCACATTGGCTACCATATATACATAGCATGTAGCCTGGGCTTGGTTCAATCCTGGCCCTAAAATAGAGTGATAATAATAATTTTATAGGGTTATTGTGATAATTACAAGGTATTCTATATATAAGAATATAGTAATATATTCTTAAATATTGGACTATTGGGCCTATAGTATCCTCTCAATAAAATTTAGTTTAAATTATTGTTATTAGTCCATTAAATAAAAACACAACTGTATTAGTCCATTCTTGCACAGATAAAAAGAACTACCTGAGACTGGGTAATTTATAAGGAAAAGAGGTTGAATTGTGCTCATGGTTCTGTGGGCTATACAGGCTTCTGCTTTTGGGAAGGCCTCAGGACACTTACAATCAAGGCAGAAGACGAAGGGGAAGCAGACACGTCTTCACAGGGCTGGCAGGAGAGAGAGAGAGCACGTGACAAGGGAGGGGCTACAGACTTTCAAACAGTCAAATCTCATGAGAACTCTGTCATGAGACAGCACTAGGGGGATGGTGCTAAACCATTAGAAACCACCCCCATGATCCAATTACTTCCCACTAGGCTCCACCTTCAACACTAGGGATTACAATTCAACATGAAATTTGAGTGGGGACACAAATCCAAAGCATATCAACAACATAACTAGTAAGAATAATTCACTATATTTTAGTTAAATCCAGAATTTCTGAGAAAGAGGAAAGATGTACCACATGACAATATTCTTTGAAAAAAGCCATAAACTTTGGGGAAAATGTACAGTTGTTGATGCTCTAGATGTATCAAGATAAGTGTGAGGGAGCATAGTTTAATGGTTAAGAACACAGGTATTGGAGTTCCATTGCCTGCCAATTATTAGCTTTGTGACTTTGAGCAAATTACTTCATCTCTCTGAGCTTCAATTCTGTCATATTCAAATTGCGGGTAAGAATAGCATTAAATATTTTAGAGTTGAATGTGTTAATATTTGTAAAGCTCTTAGAGCAGTGTCCTGTGTATAGTAAGTATGATATTGGGAGGTGAGGCCAGCTGGACTTCCTGGGTCATGTGGGGACTTGGGGAACTTTCCTGTCTTACAAGAGGATTGTGAAATGCACCAATCAGTACTCTGTAACACACACCAATCAGTGCTCTGTAAAATGCACCAATTAGCAGGATTCTAAAAGTAGCCAATCAGGGGGAAGATTGAAAAAAAGTGCACTCCAATAGGACAAAAACGGAACATGGGAGGGGACAATAAGAGAAGAAAAGCTGGCCACCCCAGCCAGCAGTGGCAACCCGCTCAGGTCCCCTTCCATGCTGTGGAAGCTTTGTTCTTTTGCTCTTCATGGTAAACCTTACTACTGCTCACTTTTTGGCTCCGTGCCACCTTTAAGAGCTGTAACACTCACTGCAAAGGTCTGCAGCTTCATTCTTGAAATGAGCAAGACCACGAACCCACCAGCAGGAACCAACTCTGGACACAATATTAGAGTGTATTGAATCAAATTAACTGTCACATAGAGATACAAGCTTGCTAGTAAGCTTGAAGGGAAGACCTGGTTAATTCTGAATGAGTAGTTTGGGGAAATTTTCTTGGTAGAAGTGGCATTTTAGGTGGCTTGCACACTATCACTATAAGGCTTTTGACTCATACCCTGATGTTTAGTGAGTCAGGAAGGATATTTTTGGATGATTCTTCCTACTGCCTATACCAGATGTAAGGCTAAATGGCCTTCAACATTAATGGAAAGGCAAGGAATTTTGGCTCATGATAAAGAAAGACAAGTCCAGGGTTAAATACATGATAGAGGTAATCATAATCTAACTAGAAATCAGTTACCGTAATGACAAGAGAGGAGAGTGTCTACCTTTTCCTGTCTATCAAAGCACATGTCCTCAACCTAGACCCTCTCAGGATAAGGAAACCTGGCATTCTTATTCCTTCAGCTTTGTGGAAGGGAAGGAGATTCTACAAAGATACAAATCTCGTGGCCCTAGTGAGAGGTGACAACATGCTGGCAGTCCTCGCTCGCTCTTGGCTGCTCCTCGGCCTTGGTGCCCACTCTGGCCACGCTTGAGGAGCCCTTCAGCCCTCCACTACACTGTGGGAGCCCCTCTCTGTGCTGGCCGAGGCCGGAGCCGGCTCCCTCTGCTTGCAGAGAGGTGTGGAGGGAGAGGCGTGGGCGGAAACTGGGGCTGCATGCGGTGTTCCCGGGCCAGCTTGCGTTCCAGGTGGCCGTGGGCTCAGTGAGCCCCACACTCAGAGCGGCTGGCAGGCACCACCGGCCCCAGGCTGTGAGGGGCTTAGCACCCCGGGCCGGCAGCTTTGGAGGGTGCGCTGGGTCCCCCAGCAGTGCTGGCCCGCCAGAGCTGCACTCATTCTTGCCGGGCCTCAGCTACCGCCCCGTGGGGCAGGGCTCGGGACCTGCAGCCTGCCATGCCTGAGCCTCCTCACCACTGTGGGCTCCTGCATGGCTCGAGCCTCCCCCGACGAGCGCCGCCTCCTGCTCCGTGGCGCCTGGTCCCATCAACCGCCCAAGGGTTGAGGAGTGCGGGTGCACGCCCTACAGCCTGGTGTGGGATCCACTAGGTGAAGCCAACTGGGCTCCTGAGTCTAGTGGGGACTTGGAGAACTTTTATGTATAGCTGGAGGATTGTATACACAGCAATCAGCACCCTGTGTCTAGCTCAAGGTTTGTAAATGCAGGCCAATCAGCACTCTGTATCTAGCTGATCTGGTGGGGACTTCGAGAACCTTTATGTCTAACTAAAGGATTGTAAATACACCAATCAGCACTCTGTGTCTAGCTCAAGGTTTGTAAGCACACCAATCAGCACCCTGTGTCTAGCTCAAGATTTGTAAATGCACCAATCAGTGCTCTGTGTCTAGCTAATCTAGTGGGGACTTGGAGAACTTTTGTCTCTAGCTCAGGGATTGTAAATGCACGAATCAGCACCCTGTCAAAACAGACCAATCAGCTCTCTGTAAAACAGACCAATCAGCTTTCTGTAAAATGGACCAATCAACAGGATGTGGGTGGGGCCAGATAAGGGAATAAAAGCAGGCTACCCAAGTGGGCAGTGGCAACCCACTGGGGTCCTCTTCCCCAGTGTGGAAGCTTTGTTGTTTTGCTCTTTGCAATAAATCTCTTTGGGTCCACACTGAGTTTATGAACCGTAACACTCACTGCGAAGGTCTGCAGCTTCACTCCTGAGGTCAGCGAGACCATGAACCCATCGGGAGAAGTAAACAACTCCAGACAGGAGGAACGAACAACTCCAGATGTGCTGCCTGAAGAGCTGTAACACGCACTGTGAAGGTCTACAGCTTCACTCCTAAAGCCAGCGCGACCATGAACCCACCAGCAGAAAGGAACTCCGAACATGTCCGAACATCAGAAGGAACAAACTCTGGACACACCATCTTTAAGAACTGTAACACTCACCGCAAGGGTCCACGGCTTCATTCTTAAAGTCAGTGAAACCAAGAACCCACCAATTCCGGACACACTAGCACTGTGGCTTAATGTATATCCTTGATCCTAACTCATTTTTATGGAACCAGTGATGATGGGGCACAAAAAAGAGCCTGGACAGCCTTCAGAAGTCAATTTTCCCCTACCTTTGATTCTTTCCTTTAATAATCTCAACAAGACTAGTAGTCAGCTGGAGACATTGTTGAACCATTTAGGACAGAAAAATGATCAATGGATTAACAGAAAATGCCTCTTTCTACCTTTGTGTGGTCCCATGACTAAATGTTTCAACAAAATGTTGTAGAAAAAAACTAGTTCTTGTCACACGACCAGGAAAAGTTAGGCATGCAGACACTTTGAAGGATGAAGGGGAATGGCATTTTTTGGGTGAAAAGGAAAAAAGCCTCTCAGCAAAGCGAGAGGGGTTCCTGTTAACAGGCCCCCATCTCACAGATTGAATCACAGGTCAACACACAGGAGCAGGAGAGGCCAGGCTCCTCCCCTCTGCAAATGGCGGGAACTTCCTGTGGCTCCACCCTGTTCTCCCAGTGCCCAGGCCAGTGCGAGATTCTCCGGGGACCCTCCCCCTTATCTTCCTCCTGCGTCTATCAAAATTACATGTAATCATGTGATTTGAAAGTCTGGTCGGTTAATTTTTGCTAAGCAATAGGAATGCAGTGATGAGGGCAAAACACATCTGGGTTCAGCTCTCAGGGAGCAACTGAATTAAATTAGGCTTCATATTATACTGAGGTCAGATCAATCAGAGGGGACTTAAAAAAAACAAGAATTCTTAAGGAGACCAAAATTGTCTCAGTCTAACAAAAGATTGAAACACAGAGTAAATAATAGGGAATGAGTTTAAACAAAGTTAGCAAGATTATATACAAGGTGAGAAAGAAAATTCAAGGTTTAATGCAAATATATAATTTAAGCAAACAGATATAACATCCTATCACAGAAATGCTTAACAAAATCAAATGTTTGAAGTCTTATATTTAGAAGACGTGTAATCAGACAAACTGACCAGAAAGTCCTATTTTGTTGCCCTAATTATTGACAAATATAAAAAAGTTCTCTTAATCAACATTGACAAGAAACCAGGTATGCACATTTCATCTTTCAAAAAACTATTTTCCAGCTAGCCAGTATCTTCATTTATATTGCTCCTGTGGTTGCAAGATGTATATATATATTCTTCCTCTTTCAATTTTTTTTGTCTTGTTCATGAGGAAATTTTCCATAGAGCATTTGCATTCAAGTACATATGTCTATAAATGTGATTTAACCTACATTTTTTTAAACTAAAGTATGTCTATGTAATTAAAATTTCCTAATTTTGATTTTTACAGAGCTTATAGTCTTGCAGGGACCAATTAGAATGGCAGATCATCCCCTTAGGCCTTCATCAAAATCCCTTTTGATACTGTTCTCTAAAGCCTATAAAATGGGTCAGTACAGGAATTAATTGAGTGACCCCAAGGGCATACTATACATCAGGATAATTATCCATGCTTCTATTTCCCCTTCTGCTACCTACTCACTAGACAAGTTTATAGGAGGTGTGGCAACTCAAGGCAGAGCCCAGATAATATAAGACCAGCATTTCAAATGCCCCAAATTTGCCACCAAACCTATACATTTTAACAATATTAACCCTTCATGTTATCATAAAAACCTGTTTCTACTGCTGGGAAATTTAACAACTGAAATGAAATAAAGATCTAGATTATGTCTAAAAGCATCTTCTCTCCTGTATTTCCTCCTTATTTTACTGAGTGTCAGTCAAAGGAGAACTCACATAGATGTCTTGGTAGAGAAATAGGGTCAGCAGTTCCACGTACTCCCTTCTGCAGAAGTAGTGGAGTATTTTGGGCACCTCCACTGGGACTACTTCCAACTAGAAAACTCTCCCACATTCTATTAAAGTCCTAGAGAGACCGCAAAGACATACAAGAACATCACAACACCAGCCCCACACTTCATTCACAAAATGCCCTGGACCCACAGGACCTTGGCAGCCCCTAAAATCTAAACGTATTCCCATAAACAAAAGCATTTTCCACCAAAGACCTTGTCATAACTGAGGGACAAACTAAGAAGGAAAAATAATAGTTTAAGATAGCAATTTTTTTTTTTGGCTTATGTTAGCTTTTCCAGGATTCCTGTCAATTTCCCAAGTCCAGTGCCTATGAATTGAAACCTCATATGAGAGAAATCTCTCACTCAGAGATTAGCTGTGGTATTCTGCTTCTTATATTCTGAGGGAACAATAAAACAAAACAGAGGGCAATAACTTTGTGAAATCTGTCCTGCATATGCATACATAAATTAAGAGAAATTTGTTAAAATATCCTCATCTTAAACAAATGTATAAGGGGCCGGCTGTGGTGGCTCATGCCTGTAATCCCAGCACCTTGGGAGGCCAAGGCAGGCGGGTCATCTGAGGTCTGGAGTTTGAGACCAGCCTGGCCAACATGGTGAAACCCTATCTCTATTAAGAATACAAAAAATTAGCCAGGCATGGTGGCAGGCGCCTGTAATCCCAGCTACTCAGGATGCTGAGGCAGGAAAATCATTTGAACCTGGGAGGCAAAGGTTGCAGTGAGCCGAGATCTCACCACTGCACTCCAGCCTGGGCAACAGAGCAAGACTTCATCTCAAAAAAAAAAAAAAAAATGTGTAAGGTTGTATTCAACATTTCTCTTTATTGATGCTATTTTTCCCTTTTATGTCATTTATAGTCCATTAGTCTTAATTCACAGTTCCTCTTTAGACCAGAGTTCTTGACATCCCAGTTTTTTATTGATTGTGGTCCTTCACCAGGGCTAGAATTTCCACTCTTTCATGAACTCAGAATTTTACTTACTACAAAGATTAGTATTACTTATGGCCTTGCATTTCCTCTTCTCCCAAATTCTTGCTCCCCTCCTTGAAGTGTTCTATTTTCAGAAGAACCACCATACCATGTTCCTTAGCCATTTGCTGACATTTAAATTACTATGTAACAATAGCTGCAGCTTCAGCCCCCAACTCCTGAATTCCTTAGACTCTGGATTCTCCCTCCCAGGGAAGTTTTTCTTTCTGGGTCTACATTTGTCCCTTCTGGAGAATAGACTTAGGAATGGGGTGTGCTATTCTTTTTGCTTTTTTTTTTTTTTTTTTTTGGCTGAGTCTTGCTCTTGTCGCCCAGGCTGGAGTGCAATGGCACAATTTTGGCTCACTGCAACCTCCGCCTCCTGGGTTCCAGCGATTCTCCTGCCTCAGCCTCCTGAGTAGCTAGGATTACAGGCGCCTGCCACAAGGCCCAGCTAATTTTTGTATTTTTTAGTAGAGACAGGGTTTCACTATGTTGGCCAGGCTGGTCTCGAACTCCTGACTTCAGGTAATCCACCCATCTCGGCCTCCCAAAGTATTGGGATTACAGGTGTGAGCCACTGCCTCCGGCCTCCTTTTGCTTTCTAAACCTGTGCCTTAGGGTCCAGTGTGAGTACCTGCATATACTTCGCCCTCAAACGTTGTTTTCCTTGAATTTCCTGACCTTCAGAAACCTTTTCTACTCTAGTTGCAGCAGAAACATTCCTTGCATCTTTAGCTTATTACATATATCGTGAAATCTGATTAGACTGCCTCTAGAAATTCATTTCTGTTTTACTTTAGTGTTTCTCAATGCCGTTTTGAAAACACCAGTTGACATTTTAACACTACAATGTGCTTCTTGGTAGACTTTGTGTAAAACTAATGTATGCTGAGTTTGAATGTCTTCCTTTCTTTTACTATATCCCACAGCTCATGTTTTAGATAGACCAAAACCTTGTATAAGATTTTCTTATTCCTTAAGTTTCTGATAGTTGTCTTATAAAATGCAAACAACTGTTTTTGGTGACAGTCTTGCTCTGTCACTCAGGCTAGAGTATAGTGGTGGCTCAGTACAATCTCCACCTCCTGGCTTCAAAGGATTCTCCTGCCTCAGCCTCCTAAGTAGGTGGGGCTACAGGCGTGCATCACCACACCTGGCTAAATTTTTTTTTTTTGTAATTTTAGTAGAGATGGGGTTTTGCCGTGTTGGTCTCAATCTCCTGACCTCAAGTGATCCCCCTGCCTTGGCCACCCAAAGTGCTGGGATTACAGGCGTGAGCCACCATGCCAGGCTTGTTGCCTTCTTACTTGCTGATTGTGACTATCCCTTTGCCTATCAGTAATTCTGATAACTAGAGTCACAGTGTTGGATATAGACCATTTACTTTTCTTAATAGCTATTGAATTTTTAATTAATTCACTTAATTTTTCTTCACTTCAGTGCAAGGACAGGGCATAACTTTTATGTACTAGTGATTCCCATTTCTCTTTGTCTTTATTGATAGACTCCAGAAAAGAACTGTGCTGGAACTCATACTTTGGGATCTGGGTCCCCTTAAATCCATGCTATTATCAAAATTTAGTAATAAGCTGCTGTCTTAGATCTTGGCTAGAGACAGAGGGGAAAAAAGACAAGAAGATTCTGATATGAAATGCATCCATCTGAAAATCAGAAAACTGTATCTAGGGGTTCTGGCAATTTGAAGGAAGTCTTTCATTACATTGGAAATGAATATGAATACTTTTTTTTTTTTTTTGACACAGAGTCTTGCTCTGTCACGGAGGCTGGAGTGCAGTGGCGCTATCTGGGCTCACTGCAACATCCACCTCCTGGGTTCAAGTGATTCTCTTGCCTCAACCTCCTGAGTAGCTAGGGCTGCAGGTACCCACCATCACGCCCGGCTAATTTTTCTATTTTTAGTAGAGACAGGGTTTCCCTATGTTGGCCAGGCTGGTCTCGAACTCCTGACCTAAGGTGATCTACCTGCCTCGGCTTCCGAAAATGCTGGGATTACAGGCGTGAGCTACCATGCCCAGCTGGAAAGGAATATGAATACTTGAGCCACAATAAGTACAAGAGTGGAGGAGAGTATGTGTTTATGTAAACCCATCTTTTCCTTTCTGGGATCACAATTAGAGGACATTTCTTAGACTCTTTTTCAGTCTGGTGGTCGGCATATGAGTGAAGGCAATGTGTGCTACATCCAGGCATGACTCATAAAAGCCTTCAGTGAGATCTTCCATGCTCGCTTGTCTCTTTTCCCTTGTCTGACAGTCAAAGAGGAAATCAGCTGAGGACTACGAGGCCCTTGAGAACAGTGGGACTATACAATAAAAGGATCCTGGGTTCCCCAGAGACTTCGTGAAGCAGAACATTTGTCCTTTCCCTCCATCCTATTGGATTTCACATAAGTAAAAAATAAAATCCTATTTTACTAAGCCACTGAGATTTGGAAATTATTTGCATTAGCAAATAGCCTGCTCTGCATACTACAATAAAATAAAGATCAATATAAGAGCTTTTTTTTCTGTATCAAAGATAGATTTCTTCAGCATTGGGAGAGATTTTCTGACTCAAAGCCCAAACAGTAGTGTCCTGAAATCAAAGCCACTTCAAGATAAAGCAGGGTTCTAGCACTCTTTCTGTTTTTTACCTTTTATTTTAGATTCACAGGGTAAATGTTCAGATTTGTTACAAAGGTATACTGTGCAATGCTGAGGTTTGGCGTACAATTGTGCCTGTAGTGAGCCCAGGTAGTGAGCATAGTACACGATAGGAAGTTTTTCAACCTTTGTCTCCCTCCCCAGCTCCTCTCTTGTATTCCTCAGTGTCTGCTGTTCCCATCTTAATGTCCAAGCGGGCACCCTTTTTATCATCTTTATTTCCTTATCTATTAAAATAACTACCTAGTGACAGCCCATGACTTTTTTTTTCTTGGAACGATTTGCCTTTATCTTTTATCCCAGTTACTGCATATGATTTCTCTTATTTGAACATTATTTTTTGCTATATTAATGTTGCACACATAGGAGTGATCCAAGCAAGACTAGGGATATTAAACTGAATATCACAAAATGTTGAGAGATCAAGAGGAAAAACATGCAAAGAAAATTTTCCAAGCAAATAGCTCTAATTAGCTAATGGTTAAGTTAAATCTTACTTTTCTCTTGTCTCTTGATAATGTTCAAAGAAGGCGCTGCTAAATTGGTGGATGGGGTTGTAAGGATGCCAAAAAGGCCCTGAATTGGCAAAGGATTATAAAATATTGCAATAGGAAAAGGAGATTTTTTTCCTATAGAGGACCTGGTCAAAAGATCCACCTTGAATTCAGACCAAAGATAACCACAGCTGGGCTCCCATGATTTAGAGTCAGACAAAAACACAATGAAACTTTGTTTTTATTTTTCATACTTTGTGTTTCAAAGTTTTGTCCTTTATTTAATGTATATTCTCACCATTTCACCAAATTACACCAAATGTAAGGTATGTGTGTTTTAGGATTTCATAGAAGAATAGTAGTCATCCAAGATTTTAGTGGTTGCCTTTTAATAAAATTTGAAGAGAATAATGTATGAATGGACAACAAGACTATGTGAGGAAATACTTTATTTCCTAGGGTTTTTTCCTCAAGCTCCAGTGTGGAGTCTTAACTGTAGTGAGGCATGGTGCAGTGTACAGAACTCTGAGGATCCCGTGAACTGTGATTAGATAGGCTTATATTTTCTCCTTTCCAATAGGTTTTATTCTCTTTTCAAAATGTTATCTCAATGGGGATGAAGAGATAGGTTCAGGAGGTACCTACTGTCCTGTGGTCCAGGATATTGTGACCTCCACATGCATAAAGTACTGAAATAGAACCTGCTGTGATTAAGCTCGGAGGCTGCTTCTCTCATCAACTCCAAAGCTCCATCCTCAGACGCTATGGTACAGTCAAGGAGCTCTTAACACCTTAAGAGAACTACTTTTCCCTGGAGATGGAATGCAGGAGAAATCAATAGTTTTCACGTTAATTTTTTTTATTATACTTTCAGTTCTAGGGTACATGTGCACAACGTGCAGGTTAGTTACATATGTATACATGTGCCATGTTGGTGTGCTGCACCCATTAACTCATCATTTAACATTAGGTATATCTCCTAATGCTGTCCCTCCCCCACCTCACCCCACAACAGACCCCAGTGTGTGATGTTCCCCTTCCTGTGTCCATGTGTTCTCATTGTTCAGTTCCCACCTATGAGTGAGAATATGCGGTGTTTGGTTTTTTTGGTTTGCTGAGAATGATTTGAATCAATGGACATATTGTAGAATGGTAGCAATCTTTCATCAAGGGGAATAGCCAAGCTTTTGTAAAGAGAGACAGCTGTTAGAATGTTAGCAGGTAAATATTTTGTCTTAACTTTCCCAAATAAAAAACAACTGTGGCCTGGCATGGTGGCTCACCCCTGTAATCCTAGCACTTTGGGAGGCCAAGGTGGGTGGATCACATGAGGCCAGGAGTTCAAGACCAGCCTGGCCAAGATGGTGAAACCTTGTCTCTACTAAAAATTCAAAAATTAGCTGGGCACGGTGGTATGTGCCTATAGTCCAAGCTACCTGGGAGGCTGAAGCATGGTAATTGCTTGAACCCGGGAGGAGGAAGTTGCAATGAGCCCAGATCGTACCACTGCACTCCAGTCTGGGCGACAGGGCGAGACTCCATCTCAAAAAAAAAAAAAAAAGAAAAGGAGAGAGAGAGAGAGAGAAAGAGAGAGAAAGAAAATTGTAAATAATGTTTTCATGTCACTTGACAAAATCAGGATAGAAATTTGAAGAGGAGCATAGATAAAACACAACACAAAGAACCAGAAGATCTGGGTTGCTGACTGACTTTTCTTGTCCTTTTTTAAAAAAAAAAAATATTTTAAACTCCTCATTTATGGTCTTTGGTTTCCCAAGTGATCATGCATAGGTCTATAGCCATGCTGTTATGAATTTGATATCAAATAATTAAAGATCTTTTTTCCAATTGATAGATATGCTGGAAATTATTTTCTCACATTCTGAATAACATTCCAGATTGCTGTAGTGATAACTGCTGGCTATACCACATGGAATTTCAACAACAATCACAGATAGGGAAGGATTCTAATTAAAAAAATATATAATGTTAGCAAAATATAAGATAAAAGCTTAGATGTCACAGGAATTGATAAATTACATCTGTAGGTTTATTATACAAATTATGACTACTTTGGCACAGTTTATTTATTAAGACCAAGTTAGGTGATCATGTGGTAAAAAAAAGGAAATTAGTCAACTTTATTGAATCATTTAAAAATTACAGGAATTGAAATAATAATAAAAATAAAGCTTAACATGAAATTAAAATAAACAACAGCTAAGGCTGTTTAGATTGTTATCAACAAAAATGATATCTGTCTGGTTTAATGAATGTATTGGAAACCGAGTAGAATATCTTAAAGAATGAAAATACAGTTGAAAAAGTAAGTCTCAGAAAACAAGGGAAAGAGAGATGCTTTGAGGGTCCCAAAAGCATGAGATTAATAACTACTCTAGAATACTGCTAATCTCTGCAACCCATCTCTGAAGGAATAAAGTGTAGTGGTTTTTTATTGCTGTGTAGCTATCACCCCAAAGTTTAGAGACGTAAAACAAGAACATTTATTTCTCAAAATTTTTCTGGGTAAGAAACCCAGGAGTTGCTTCTGGAGTCTGTAGTTTCCTCAAGGCTCAACTAAGGAAAAATCCATGTCCAAGCTCACTTGCACGATTGTTGGCAGGATTCAGCTCCCTGTAACTTGTTGGACTCAGCGCTTCTGTTCTTGCTAGATATTGGGCGGAAGCTACCCTCAGTTCCTTATCTTTTTTACGTGGACCTCTAACATGGCAACTTGCTTTGCCAAGGTGCACAAGATGAGAAGGCAATAGAAAGAATGTCAGTTTGTTTTTGTTTTTGTTTTTTTGAGACAGAGTCTTGCTTTGTTGCCCAGGTTGGAGTGCAGTGGTGCGATCAGGGCTCACTGCGGCCTCAAACTCCCTGGCTCAAGCAATCCTCTCATCTCAGCCTTCCAAGTGGGTGGGACTACAGACATGTGCCACTATGCCACTATGCTAGGCTAATGTTTTCTTTTTCTTTTCTTTTCTTTCTTTTTTTTTTTTTTTTTTTTGTAGAGACAGGGTGTTACTAGGTTGCCCAGCCGGAGAAGGTATAGTTTTTGTTACCCAATCACAGAAGTCGCATCCCATCACTCCATAATTTTTGCCCGATTTTATTCGTTAGAAGCAAGTCACTAGGTCCAGCCCACCTTTAAGGGAAGAGGATTAGATAATAGCATGAATACCAGGAGGGAGGATCACTGGAAGCCATGTCAGATGTGGTATACATGTAGTCTCTGTTTTGCTTCAATCAAAGTTTTGGACTCCTGGGGGAAAAAATAAGGAAACTTAGGCCAGTTGTTTATCCGTTGATTAATGATTATATGGAGTGAGGAGGAACAAAATAATATAAGAAAAAAATCCCAAACTTTTAGTAAGAGCTAAAACTTGTTTGTGAAGGCCCACTTCTAGAGAGAAAGAGATTAGCATGAGTTAGGGAAAGGATGAGCCTAGCTAAGCCAGGCCTGGATTTCTTACCCAGAGTCCACTGCATGTGTTTAGGATGATATATGATGTTAAAATCACTTTAGAGTCTATTGTTAAAGGACACAGTCCGAAGTGGTATTAAATAGTACTAATTTCTTTCTTTAAACACAAACCTAATGCTTGTGCCTTTATGTGTTTACTAGAATGGTCATTAGTTCCTTATATTATTCTTTGAGGCTTAAAAACTTCATAGTAGTTAATCCTGACGGGAATGAAAGTAGTAGTTCAAGTTATACTTCTTATTTCACCAAGTTCAAAATGGAGATAAAGAGTGTGTCAATGGGGAGTCCATCCTTTTGTTTAATGAGGTTTCAAATTGTCTTTGGTAAACTATTCTTGAGTTGAACATTTTTGAAGGCCAAGGTACCTAATTAATTAATTCCTTTCCATGTAGTTTAGGTGGATGTCTGTCTACCTTCAGCAGCGTCAGCATTTTACAAAGGTTCCAATAAAATGTGAACCTAAGTTTTATTTTTTTAACCTTTATTTTAATTTCAGGGGTACATGTGCAGGTTTGTTACATAGGTAAACATGTGTCAGGGTGGTTTGTTGTACAGATTATTTATTTTATCACCTGGGTATTAAGCCTAGTACCCATTAGTTGTACTTCCTGATCCTCTCCCTCCTCCCAGCCTCCACCCTCTAGTAGGCCCCAGTGTGTGTTGTTCTCCTCTAGAACATAGGTTTTAAATATGGCATAGAAAACATTTTTTTTATCGGATAAGTTTGGTCTTAAAGCCTAACAAGTAGTATTTTGAAATTGATACTGACAATGAATTATTTTTACCATATAATTTATCAGATGCTGGGGCTCATTGTACAACATAAATTGATTTCAAGGCATGAGGTGTTTTGAGAATTGATATGTTTTAAATATGATAGAGATACTGTGGAGTAAATAATCAACTATGATTGATGGTGCTATATCCCAATGTCACTTAGCTCAAACAAAATAGAAACAAAGAGTTGAATATCTAACTAGCAGACACCTAAATTAAAGAGCAGACAGTTTATCCTACCCCAGTGACTTTTACCTGATTAGATCTTGGCTTTTATCTTTGCATTTTATTACTACACATAAAAAGTCTTTCAATTAGTGGAGATAGTTGCTCGTGGATTTGTTTGTTTTAATTATTCTGAATGTAGAGTCACTAGAAGGTAAAAAAGGTTCGTACTAAATTTAAAATCAAGGATTATGTATGTTTTTAAAATGTTTGGCACAGACAAGTGGGTCTTATCAGGGATACAGAAGAAACAATTTTCTTCTTTCCTCGATTGCCTGTTCAAACTCTCTTTGTGAAGTTAATTCTGCCCTAGCCCTCACTTAAATCCCACATTGGCTCCAGACCTTTTCTAGTTTCTTCTTTACAAAAAGAACTTCAGTTACCTTCATCCTCCAAACAGTTTCAGGTTGATAATGACATATCCAATTCAGGAAATAATCAAATCTGAATATCTATATTATGAACTAACACCATACACACACATACAAATAAATTTTAAATGCACAAGAGACAAGTGTTAAGAAAACAAAACAAATGTGATGAGACAGCCAGCTGAATACCAGAGATTCATGCTGCTACTCCACACTGGAATTGCTGCTGAGTTGAGGCAGCCAGCCAGGGTCTACTTTTCTGATTTCCCTGCCTGTAGATAGTGCCATGTGAATAAATTCTGACTGATGACATGTGAGCATTTCATCAACTTATATAATCTACTTCTAATACCGAACCATAAAACACACCAAGTGATTCTCGACATTTTCTCTTTCTCCATCTGTTGGCTAAATGTTAACCTTCAGGGCAAATTCAGAGGCATGTTGAGTCTAGGTGACAGATATTTGGATGTTCATTATAAAATTTTTAAAACTTATCTATTTCTAATATGAAGTTGCAAAAACATAAAATCAGTATAAAAAAAAAAAACAACCTCTCATTTAGATTGAAAGCATCAGATGGATAAAAAATACAGCCTCTTACTACGCTTACCTGGGCTTGATTTGGAAGGCTATTTTCAGTGAGAAAGCAGCCATGCCCAACTCCGTCTCTATTTTCTTAATTTATATTTTTACTCCTTCTCTCCTATACTGCTAACCACGGTTTTTGATATGTCCAAGGTTCATATGAAGAGAAAGGAGGGCAAATGAAGGAGATGTAAGAAAACAGTATGTCTTTCTTGACTGGCTATATTATACGTTGTTGATAAATTGTCTATGATGGTAGGAGGATAAGAATTACTTTTTATTTTTTAAAATGTTGTATGGGTTCTTTAGTGAGCTCATAAATATCTGGGGACTTTTTATATATAGTTTCCTTTTCAATGAAGTTTCATTTCCCCACCAGATAGATGTTTAAAGCTGCTTCTAAGACAAATTTATGGCAGTGTTCTCACTAACAATCTATATCTGGTCCACTGAAACCTGCTCCTTAGACCCTAATGTCAGCAGGAGTAAACCTACTTCCTAATTAAATTTCCCCACTCTGATGCCATAGGTTAATTTTAACAGGCTTTTGTTTTTTATATTTCTCAAGTGGGCATCATATACAAGCCTACTATGTCCTCCAAATTCCTGGGGTCATACATAAATTTCATTCAGTGTTTACTTAAAGTTGCTATCAGTAGGCTTTAGTTTAAGTGTGAACCTGTTGCCCCTTTTCCATGGGAGTAGAGACTCATAGCATGCAGTGAAGAATTATCTCCATTGAAAGCCTTTCTACTAATACAGTTTACCTTTGCTTCTCTAGTTCCTTTTCATTTTTAATACTCTAGCATATGTAGAAAATAGACATTCCCTTCCTCCCTCCCTTCCTTCCCTCCTTCCCTCCTTTCCTCCTTCCCTCCCTTCCTTCCCTCCTTCCCTCCTTTCCTCCTTCCCTCCCTTCCTTTTTTCCCTCCCTTCCTTTTTTTAGAGACAGAGTTTTCTCTGTCACCCAGGCTAGAGTCCAGTGGTGTAATCATGGCTCACTACAGCCTCCAACTCAGGCATAAGCAATATTCCTGCCTCAGCCCTCTGAATAGCTGGGACTACAGGTGTATGCCACCACACCTGGTTAATTTATTTAATTAGTTTATTTTTTTGTAGAGATAGAGTTTCACTATTTTGCCCTGGCTAGTCTTGAACCCTTGGCCTCAAGTAAGCCTTCTACCTTGGCCTCCCAAAATGCTGGGATTATAGGCATGAGTCACCACATCTGGCCCCCATACTTTCTTATAATTGGGGTTTCACACCCTCTTCTTGGAGTAGGAACCAAAGCTAAGCACTTTAGAGAAAAAATGGCCAAGTTCTACTAAAATTCCTAAAATTACAACAAAACTCTAAACAGCACTATAGTACAGTTTTAGACACTATCTAAACCTAGGGGAAATAAGACTCGAATTGGGGAAGGAAAGAAATAAAACCTTAAGTGAAGATTAACTCACAATCACAGATCAGAAACCACATGATAAATATCTATAAGTGAGGTATGGTAGAAAAAATAACCCAACTAAAATATGGCAGAGTACTCTAAAATTATAATTTTAAATTAAAAATAAAATAAAAGTGAAAATACAAATAGAAGACATATGAAACAACAGAGAAATATTTTTAAAATGCAGATATATTTGAAAAAGAACCAAATGGAAAATATAGAAAGGTAAAAATTTAGTTAAATGAGATGAAATCAAAGGAATGAAATTAATCTTACTCTAATGAAAAAAAATTAATCTTATGTTTGCTTCAGTAGAACAGAGACTGATATAAAAAATTTTGGACTAAAAGATAGATCTCAATAAATCATCTGGAATGAAGCATAGAGAATAAAAATTAGAGAATATATAGCAAATAAAGATAACCCACATAACTGAAAGAAGATATTTACAATGCATGTAGCCAGTAAACTCTATCTGTCCCTCCCTCCACACCATCTGTCTCATTCTCTCCACACTTTCTTATAAAGCAGTAAGAAATATAGAATAAAACACTATATTTTTAAAAAACAGAAAAGCAATATCAAATATAAATAAGAATGTAGAGAAAGAGGAATTCTCAACATATTGGTGAGAATATTAATTGAAACCATCCTTCTGGAAAACAAAGTTGAAGACGGACATAATCTGCGGCTCATCAATTCCTCCTTTAAGAATAGAGCCCAGGCTCTTTGAAGCCTTGTTTATTATAGTTAAAAATAGGACTCAGCTTAATTATTTAGTGATGGAGGAGGATTAATGAATTATTATAGACTCACAGAATGGAGTCCCACACAACAATTAAAATGAATGAAAGGAATATACATTAATGAACAATGATAAATGTCAAAAAAAATTAAAAAATAGTAAAATAAAAAAAGGCAAGTTGTTTCATTATCTTCCATGTGTGGCATTTATCTTGGTGCATCTCTGCTTCTCCATTTATATTCATATTTGTTTTCTCTCTCTCTCTCCTTTGAAGAATCTGTCTTTGGATTCAGGTGTTTGAAAATAATTTTTTTCTGGATTTCACAATGCATATATATGGTTCTCTGTTCAGGGATATCTTCAGATTCTATGTGCAGAGATCTTGAAGACATTTGAGTCTCTGCAAGTCACTCTGCAAATCACTGGACTGGTGTCTGTCCAGTGAGTTTTCTATGCTATCACAACTTTTTGTCTGAATTGCCTCTGCCAAATTATTGCTACTTCTTTCTTTAACAATGGTATTAGTTCTCCTGCCCTAATTTCAGAGATGTCCTCTGCTTCTCTGCCTCTTTGTCCTACGGGAAATATTTGTTTTTACTAGCAAGCCTCTTTTGATATTTCTTCAGTTCCTTAATCTGTTTAAGCTGTATGTAGCTCTTGAACTCTTTTTCCTATTATGTTCTTAAACGCCTTTGGGAATCATTTTATGAATCCTGTGACCCCAAGGTTGAAAACAGAATAAACAAGAAACATCAGTCCTGTTGATTGAATAATTTCAACTGCTCCTGTTAATTTTCACATTGGATTATCCTTTTTTTTTCTTTTGAGACAGTTTTGCTCTGTTGCCCAGGCTGGAGTGCAGTGGTGCAATCTCCACTCACTGCAAGCTCCACCTCCCGGATTCACACCATTCTCCTGCCTCAGCCTCCCGAGTTGGGACTACAGGTGCCTGTCACCACGCCCGGCTAATTTTTTGTATTTTTAGTAGAGTCAGGGTTTCACTGTGATAGCCAGGATGGTCTCAATATCCTGACTTCATGATCCACCCTCCTCGTCCTCCCAAAGTGCTGGGATTATAGGCGTGAGCCACCGCACCCAGCCTGGATTATCCTTGTTTTTAAGAGAAGTAAAGTTGAGTCATCTTTCTCAGACATGTGTCCAGCATGTTGTCTGTAAGCTAAACTAGTCTGCACTCAGGCCAAAATAAATGGGAGTTATTTTATGTTTCAGAACCATTCAGACGACATACTTGGGAAAAATGCACAATGAACCATTTTTGAAGACCTTGTGTTTATGTTTTTAGATAAAAGTTTATTCAGACTTTTGCATTTAATAATGTATGTACCGAAGAGTAGACAGACACATCATGATTTCTAAAAACCGATTTCACAATTTGAGAAATTTCCTTTAGACTGCTCTGATTTGAGCTTAAAACGTCCTTAAGCCTTTAAGACCAGTTAAACAAGGTAAAGGAAGGCATTACAAATTCATCTAGTGAACTTAATGAAACCAGTCAATCTGACTGTAAAAGACCTTTTCACTGTTCTCTTTAGTTGGAATGTGTTTTTCTCTTTATTTTTGAGTAATGTCTTTTTCCAAATAAAATGTCTTCATGCTTAGAAAAAACAAAACCTTCCACCAGATATCCAAATATGTACTCTGCAAAACTGCTAAACATGCAGAATTTGGGGAACATCTAGACAACTGTTATTTAATTTGATCTGGGTATCTGCCACTCTGCCCAAATCAGTACCTATCCATGTAGTAAATTTTCATGATTTTTTTTTGTATTTCTCTATTTTCATTTGCATTTTCAGTGAATCCCTTTAATAGATGACTGATAGTGTCAATATTAATATATATTTTTGAAAAAAATTACCACACCACAATTTGTGCTGGTTTTCTAGGACACATAAGAAAATTACTGCCATTCACATCCATTGGCCATACATTATTAATTGTAAGAGCAGATTTTTTCTGAATCTTTAGAGACAAGAGTTTCCAGTGACCTTAAAATTAAGAGAGCCTTGAGGAATGTTAAGAATTATTTTGATAAAGAATAAATTCTCCTTTGCTGATAATTATAATGGAGCAGTTGGGATCATCATAAAGTATTAAAATATTTATGATTTTTATTTGCATTTATTTTTGTTTCCTAAGTTATTATATTTTAGATGAGACTGTTTTTAAACATGCGAATATGAGGAATGATAGCATTTAGAGCTTGCTAGTTGTGGAAGAAGCTCCCAATCTACTGCTTCAATGTTTCATTTCATCCTTCATAGTTAACATCTCTATCCATTTGCTTCTTAGTTTAAAAACCATTATTGAGTCCTCAGAAACATCCGTATTAAATCCATCTCCTAGAATGACATACAAAACACTTTGTATCAGTCAGCTTAAGTGGTATTATGTAACGTAAACAAATGGCTTCCAAATAACAATGACTTATAGTAACAAAGACATATTTCTTGCTATGATACATGCAATTAACTGGTTGATTGAAGATCTCCAAATTATTTTTATTCTGGGAATCAGACTGAAGAAACAAACCCGATCTGGGCATGCCACAAAGATAAAAAATCTATCATGGACTGTATACTGGTTCTTAAAACTATGGTGAAAGTGGCAATCATAACTTTTGTTCCCATTTCATTGGTTGAAGGCAGTGAAGTAGACAAGGAAATATCAGTGGAGTATGAAATATAATCCTCCTCCACCACACCCTTCGTAAGCTGATGTTTTTATCAGTCTCTCTAAAAGGGCTCCCTATTAGCTTTCATAACTTCCTGTTTCCTAATGTGCCATATTTGCACGAGGATCTGAAGTTTTCAATCTGCCAGAATCTCTTATCTGTTTTCTCTCTTGGCCATTTCTTACTCATTCTTTAAGAACTATAAAATATAGAGGTCCTTTTAATACCAAGAATCTATGTGGAACATTTACAGTTATTTGTTGGAAAACTTCTAGTAAATGTGTAACCCTCTTTTATTACCTTCACTGTAGCCACAGCTGTGTATATCAATGAATGTCTGGTGCTCTTGCAGTCTCTTCTACGGTCTGTAGAGTGGAAAGCTCCTAATTGGGGTCCAATGCCATGTTTGCTTTATTATAAGGAAGTCTGGTCCAATTAAACAGAAGACAGACAGACAGCTATCTGATTTTGCTTACATTCAAAGGAAGATATATTTATTTCTTGAGTTCTCCTGATGTTTCTCTGAGTTCTCAAACCCACCACTACACCTCTTCTGGCGGAAGACTTCCTTACAGGTTGGGTGGGCTGAGTATCAAAGGATCACAGTCTTTATGGTTGAGCAGTCTTGTTCTTCTGTGGAAGTAGTTTGGTGGTCTCCAGGCCATCCTTCATTGCATGGTGGAGACCTCTGTGAATGCAATAAAATTTTGCTGTTACAGAAACATATAGGGGCAGGGAATTGAAGATAATAGGTGGAAATGTTAACATTACAACATTAGCAGCACACTCTTGCTCTTCTCCTATCCTGAGAATTCTTCAGGATCTGTATCTCTGGGGGATTTAGTTGGCTCTAGAGTTTCCTTAACATGAGCCTATTTGAAAGTTAATGAGATTCTCATAATCTTCTATATTTTAAGGACAGATGAGAACTAGCAGAGCTGCCAGCTGCCACTAAAAACTAGTAGGTTTGTTGAATGCATGATAAACATGTTAAAGTCTGCAACTTGAGGGCTGAAAGGAACTCTAGACATAATCCAGTCTGGAGGATCCAAAATAGAGCTGCACATCAGAATCACCCTGGCAGACTTTTAAAAAACAGATGCTAAAGTCAAAACTGCAGAGATGCTGACTTTTTAAATCTGGAGTGGAGCCCAGAAAACTTAGTCATTGAATCCAAGCCTCTCTTTACAATCTGTCACTCTCTTCTGTTGTCTTCCCACAGTACTCAATTCAGGAAGCTACAGAGAGAATGTACATTAAAAAATGTAATTGAATTACATCTAATATAAATTAAGAACTGATTGTTTTTACTGAAACTATATCCCATGATTTTTCTTTTGATGGAGTCTTGCTCTGTTGCCCAGGCTGGAGTGCAATGGTGCGATCTCGGCTCACTTCAACCTCCACCTCCCAGGTTCAAGCAATTCTCCTGCCTCAGCCTCCCGAGCTGCTGGTACTACAGGCACATGCCACCACGCCCAGCTAATTTTTTGTATTTTAGTAGAGACAGGATTTCACTGTGTTGCCCAAGGCTGTTCGTGAACTCCTGAGCTCAGGCAATCCGCCCGCCTCGGCCTCCCAAAGTGCTGGGATTACAGGCATGAGCCACTGCACCTGGCTGATTTTTCTTATAAGCTAGACAACTAGAATATTCTTTCATCATGTAACTTTTAAACTTCTTTAGTTTTGATGGATATGACTGACTCCTCTCTGCTGGTTCCTACCTGTTTTCCAAAGTCACAGAGTAATCTGAATATCACCCTACACACACACACACACACACACACACACACACACACACACACAATCTCTAAGAGAAACTTCTTTTTGACCTACTCTCCTGAAAAGGAATGCTCATGAACATCCTGGGGTGTTTGTCAACTCCCTATCCCAATAAAAGTTTTCAATGTTCTAATTCAGTGGAATAAATAATTTTGAGCACATTCTCTGCCAGATAGTCTATTAGATGAGGGATTATGTGACCTTAATTATACTGATAAAAAGCATGCAAGATCACAGTAAAAGTATGAGCTAATTATAATCCTAGCATCCTCCATGTCCCTCACTCTCAGCTTAATTTTGTGTCCCTAACATTTGGAGGATGCAGTTTTAATGCCTGCATCCATTCTATTTCCAGTGCCTTTATCTCTTTGAAAGTTGCATTGAACAAATACCTGTTTCTACTCTGCCCACTGGCTTATCCTTTTATTTTCTTTTCTTAGGACCTGGTATATTTTTCTTCCTCAGTTCTGCTCCTGAAATCTAAAATGTTTTAACCTGTTCAGAATTTTTGCTTTTTGAAAATAGTTACATTTAATTATTACATCATTCCTTATTGAAAGAGAATACCACCATCTCTTTAAAAAAAAAAGAATCTGATTTAAATTTAAAGTTTCTGCCACACAGATACAAGTAAGTTGTGTTTCAGATGACACTGACTACCTCACAGTAGTCTGGTTAATTCTTAGGTGTCATTCTGACTGGTTCCAGGGCAAATTTCTTTTTGTTCCATACTCTTGTCATTGTTGATGGCTTGCTACCATGTTTGCTAAGAGGCATCATAATATAACAGTCATCATGTGACGTATGAATTCGGTAAATGCTGATCATATTATCATCACATCAACTGAATCATGTGTATAATTGGTACCATTCGTGTTGAATTTATTTGCTTTTTATAATGTCCTCAAAAAGATTGTTACAATTTACCGTTGAAATAAAAAGTATATGCACAGTGTCCTGAACCCAGAACAGCATAATACATGATAATATTCTAATTATTTAAAAATCAAAATGACTCTTTCAATGACTATCAAATAAATATTCTAAGTGGGAAGAAATCATGACATAGTTTCACCAGCATGAAATTTCTTTCCCTCAGTGGTAAATAATATTGTGCTTCACACTCACTATTGTTAGAAAAGACATTGTGCTCAGCAAAAGATTGCATTCCCCAGCTTTGCTTACAGATCAATATGACCAGATAATTTAGTTCTACACATTGAGATACACATAATTAGAAGTTACTTGGTTGGCAAAAAGAGTCCAGGACCTGATGGATTCACAGCCGAATTCTACCAGAGGTACAAGGAGGAACTGGTACCATTCCTTCTGAAACTATTCCAATCGATAGAAAAAGAGGGAATCCTCCCTAACACATTTTATGAAGCCAGCATCGTCCTGATACCAAAGCCTGGCAGAGACATAACCAAAAAAGAGAATTTCAGACCAATATCCTTGATGAACATTGATGCAAAAATCTTCAATAAAATACTGGCAAACCGAATCCAGCAGCACATCAAAAAGCTTATCCACCATGATCAAGTGGACTTCATCCCTGGGATGCAAGGCTGGTTCAACATACGCAAATCAATAAATGTAATCCAGCATATAAACAGAACCAAAGACAAAAACCACATGAGTATCTCAATAGATGCAGAAAAGGCCTTTGACAAAATTCAACAACCCTTCATGCTAAAAACTCTCAATAAATTAGGTATTGATGGGACGTATCTCGAAATAATAAGAGCTATCTATGACAAACCCACAGCCAATATCATACTGAATGGGCAAAAACTGGAAGCATTCCCTCTGAAAACTGGCACAAGACAGGGATGCCCTCTCTCACCACTCCTCTTCAACATAGTGCTGGAAGTTCTGGCCAGAACAATCAGGCAGGAGAAGGAAATAAAGGGCATTCAATTAGGAAAAGAGGAAGTCAAATTGTCCCTGTTTGCAGATGACATGATTGTATATCTAGAAAACCCCATCTTCTCAGCCCAAAATCTCCTTAAGCTGATTAGCAACTTCAGCAAAGTCTCAGGATACAAAATCAATGTACAAAAATCACAAGCATTCTTGTACACCGATCACAGACAAACAGAGAGCCAAATCATGAGTGAACTCCCATTCACAATTGCTTCAAAGAGAATAAAATACCTAGGAATCCAACTGACAAGGGATGTAAAGGACCTCTTCAAGGAGAACTACAAACCACTGCTCAATGAAATAAAAGAGGATACAAACAAATGGAAGAACATTCCATGCTCATGGGTTGGAAGAATCAATATCGTGAAAATGGCCATACTGCCCAAGTTAATTTATGGATTCAATGCCATCCCCATCAAGCTACCAATGACTTTCTTCACAGAATTGGAAAAAACTACTTTAAAGTTCATATGGAACCAAAAAAGAGCCCTCATCACCAAGTCAATCCTAAGCCAAAAGAACAAAGCTGGAGGCATCACCCTACCTGACTTCAAACTATACTACAAGGCTACAGTAACCAAAACAGCATGGTACTGGTACCACAACAGAGACATAGATCAATGGAACAGAACAGAGCCCTCAGAAATGATGCCGCATATCTACAACTATCTGATCTTTGACAAACCTGACAAAAACAAGAAATGGGGAAAGGATTCCCTATTTAATAAATGGTGCTGGGAAAACTGGCTAGCCATATGTAGAAAGCTGAAACTGGATCGCTTCCTTACACCTTATACAAAAATTAATTCAAGATGGATTAAAGACTTAAATATTAGACCTAAAACCATTAAAATCCTACAAGAAAACCTAGGCAATACCATTCAGGACATAGGCGTGGGCAAGGACTTCATGTCTAAAACACCAAAAGCAATGGCAACAAAAGCCAAAATTGACAAATGGGATCTAACTAAACTAAAGAGCTTCTGCACAGCAAAAGAAACTACCATCAGAGTGAACAGGCAACCTACAGAATGGGAGAAAATTTTTGCAACCTACTCATCTGACAAAGGGCTAATATCCAGAATCTACAATGAACTCAAACAAATTTACAAGAAAAAAACAAACAACCCCATCAAAAAGTGGGCAAAGGACATGAACAGACACTTCTCAAAAGAAGACATTTATGCAGCCAAAAAACACATGAAGAAATGCTCATCATTACTGGCCATCAGTGAAATGCAAATCAAAACCACAGTGAGATACCATCTCACACCAGTTAGAATGGCCATCATTAAAAAATCAGGAAACAACAGGTGCTGGAGAGGATGTGGAGAAATAGGAACACTTTTACACTGTTGGTGGGACTGTAAACTAGTTCAACCATTGTGGAAGTCAGTGTGGCGATTCCTCAGGGATCTAGAACTAGAAATACCATTTGACCCAGCCATCCCATTACTGGGTATATACCCAAAGGACTATAAATCATGTTGCTATAAAGACACATGCACACGTATGTTTATTGCGGCACTATTCACAATAGCAAAGAGTTGGAACCAACCCAAATGTCCAACAATGATAGACTGGATTAAGAAAATGTGGCACATATACACCATGGAATACTATGCAGCCATAAAAAAGGATGAGTTCATATCCTTTGTAGGGACATGGATGAAACTGGAAAACATCATTCTGAGTAAACTATTGCAAGGACAAAAAACCAAACACTGCATGTTCTCACTCATAGGTGGGAATTGAACAATGAGAACTCATGGACACAGGAAGGGGAACATCACACTCCGGGGACTGTTGTGGGGTTGGGGGAGGGGGGAGGGACAGCATTAGGAGATATACCTAATGCTAAATGACGAGTTAATGGGTGCAGGAAATCAACATGGCACATGGATACATATGTAACAAACCTGCACATTGTGCACATGTACCCTAAAACCTAAAGTATAATAATAAAAAAAAAAAGAACTAAACATGACCTTGAAGGGTCGCTGGTTCAGTGTTTTCAAATACAGTTTTTAATCCACAGGTATTTTCTTTTCTTCCCATATGCCTTAATTTTCCCAAGATCAAAAGAGTTAAGGAATTTCTCGCCTTAATAATGACTTGGTTTAGAAGTATTAGAGTTAGAGGATAATTTTATTTTATTTTTTACAATGACGTGCTGGTAAATATTTAAAACCAATTCTCTGTAAAAATAAATGTGTGCAGATCCATATATATGTAATTTTACTATAAATTTTCATGATATAAAATACGTGTAGCACACAATTTATAAGACACAGTAAAATATAAGAATATTTATTATAAATTCTATGTAGCCAATGATTCTCCCGAAAAACATTCATTAATATTTGTCAAAGATTTTTTTTTCATCTGTAGCCAACTTATGGTACAAACCAACCATGATTTGCCAAATGAAATTGTGTTCCAATCCAGTAACTCTTTTCTCAATAAATTTATTATCATTTAATGTGATATATGACTAAGCTAGTTCTCTCACTTTTGTACAAATTATATCCAGTAAATTGAAACTTCTTTTATTTTCAGCACAAGACATGACAAACATTTAAGTTTAATCTTCATCATTTACATTTACTTATCACTTTCTTCAGTCTAGATAATCAACAAAACAATAAACCAAACCCTTATTATAGTATTTGCAGATTTCTATGGTACATGCTACGGTTTAAATGTGTCCTCTAAAGACCATGTGTTAGAAATTTAAGCCAGACCTAAGCAGGAAGGAACAGGACAAAGAAATTAAATTTGGAGAAGGAATATTAAAAAAAAAAAAAAAAAAGAAGTTACTTGGTTGGGATTATTATTTTTTTTTTAAAAAAAGGAAGAAAAAAACACTCCTTTAAAAGCCAGATTAACTGACATATGCTATCTTCATTCTTCCTGACTGGAATGAGGACATTACTTACAACCATGTGAATTGGAAAGCATAAGGAGGACCCAGAGAAATATGGGAGGAGCCTGAGTATTTTATACTTTGTGGGGCTGAGATACCAGCCTTGGACTTCTTACCTCTAAACTTCCTGGTGTGTGAGAAAAATAAAACCCTCTGTCTTTCTATTTTTTTTTTTTTACTATTTTTAAGATAGCTATAATTCACAGCCAAACACAAATCTCAACTCTACATATAGATTTAAATATTTAACATGAAGTGTATGAAGCCTTGAATAGCTCCCTAATGAAATTGTTTCCTGATAACCCAGTAAGAAAGGCTTTCCAGGATGTCATGCTCTTTTTTATTTATATAAGTGGTCCTAGTCTGTTGGTAATAAAATATCTGAGAGCAGGTAACTTATAAACAACAGAAAATTACTTCTCATAGTTCTGGAGGCTGGGAAGTCCAACATCAAGACACTGGCAGGTCTGGTGTCTGGCGGGGACTGTTCTCATCTTCCAAGATAATGCCCGTTGCTGCGTCCTTCAGAGGAGGAACACTGTTTCCTCACAGGGCAGAAGGGACAGAATGCAGGAACTTAGTTTCTCAAGCTCTTTTATAAGGTGTTAACCCCATCCATGAAGCCTCCACCCTCAGGACTTAACCACCTAAAGCCCCCACCTCTTAATATTATCACATTGGCAATTAAGTTTTAGCACATGAATTTTGGGGAACATTCAAACTATAGTATGAATTTTGGGGGACATTCAGACCAATACAATACATAACCATTGTTTTAGAATATGTATAGGAGTAAATTAAAAATAAATTAACATCATCCAAATTCCCACCATTTGGATTACCGATTGGCATTTCCTAATGTAAATATTAAATATAAACATTAGATTCAAACATTTATAAAAATAAGTCAAAATATACATGCTGGAATGAAAGTGAAATAATGGTGTTCATTGTACTGTTGCACATTTACCTATTTTTTCCATTTTTCTGTAGATTTGAAAATTTTTAAATTAGAGATTATGTATACACATATATATGTATATATGTACATGTATTCCTACATTTTCCAGAACATTTGATCGACAAATACCATGCTGGGAGAAACTCTGGCACCTCCTTTAAAGCTTCATTCGGAAAGCTCAGGGCTCTCACACTGAAAACCAAGCGTTTAAGTCTCCATTACAATGAGCCTAGTCCCACAACTATCTTCACACTGAAACTTAAAGGAATTCTTTTATTTATTCTTTCCCCTCTGTTCTAGAAATACATTCACCTACCACTCAAGTTTAAAACTGAAATGAAAATTCTGACAATCCAGAGGTCCATTATATTATAGGACTCATTAGAATCCTTTAAATTTTGATGAAAAAAGACAATCTGCTGCATTGAGGAAGATACCAGAAAATTTCTGCTCTCAAGTATATTCAAATTTGATAAGTGAAATGGCTTTCAACAGGTTGTTTCGAAATCCCATAGTAAAGCATTAATGAGCTAGTCGTCATAACTGATTACAAGTCAGTTCTGGCCAAGGATGTAATTAAAGTCTCAAATGTTTCGATTTTCACAAATAGAAATTTGTCCTCCCTTGGTGCCTTTTATCCATGCTCAGAGTTCTTTGCAATTATTAGCTCATTAGTCCTAGTGGATTTTTAAATTTAATGGTAAATTAGTAGACCCTACAGAGTTAAATATAAAACAAACAATGTTAATGGCCCATTTCATGAATATGTATACCAATGGCTTAACCTTTATTATCTCAGCATATACATTAATACCAGTGGTGTCTTTAACTCTCCTCTAAAGCACAATTCCATGCTTCTCACATATTAGTACTGCACAGAATTTGCTTCAACTGGAAAACTAGTTTCGTTTTTGGTATTTTTTTTTTTACATACCCATTCCAAAGTTTAGCTTTCATAGAATTTCTACGTATGTTTAATTTACTACTTTGGTATGTTTTGAATATATTAATATAGCAAAACTTCCCTTATGTATCATGAAAAGTAAGTAGAAGATTTTGATCAAATATGCTGATTACTGAGATATAATTGTAATTATTTACCAGGGATCTTACATTATCATTGCTTCATTCAAATTGGGAAGGAAACCACAGTCATTTTCCATGTTATAAATGAAGTGAGCCTTCATGCCCTTAACACTGAGAAAAGATAAGAACTATATAGTTTACAGCTAAAATTTATTCTACCCAGCTCCCATACATCCTCCAACTCTAACTTACCATGAGAAGTGCTCCTCCCCTCAACTTGTCTCAGTGCTATCATTCCACTCCTGGTGTTGTGGCCTGCCTGTGACTCAAGCCTGATGAGAGTATTGCTTTCACCTGGCTCTAGTGATGGATCCATGTATTAGTGTCCTGGTATTGTCTTAACAAAGTACCACAAATGGGTGGCTTAGGTAACAAAAATTTATTGTTTTACAATCTTACACTTCTAAGATCAGGGTTTCAGCAGGGTTGATTCTAGGGGCTGTGGAAGAGGCTCTGCCCCTGGTTTCTCTCCTAGTTGTTGGTGGTTTGCCGGCAAGCTATGGAGAATGCAAAATCATCTTTGGATAGCTCCCAGGGCCCTCAAGAGTGAATTTGTATGTCCTTTGTGAATTATAGGCTAAGTTACACAAAAATAAACTCTCCAAATTTGATAATTGGTTTGATTTTTATGTGGAATTGATTCTTGGAAACATGGAAGAATGAGAGTGGAGACAGTGATGGCAGCAGATACTTACATACCTAGAATGTTTTATTCACAAACTTGTTTGCACATCAGAATCACTTGGAAAAAAATGTTTTTTAAAGAAATAAGGATTCCTGGGCTCCTCCTGTACAAGTTCTGATTCTGTAGATCTAGGCAGGAATCCTGAGAACTGTATTTTTGTTTGTTTTTTTTTTGAGACGGAGTCTCACTCTGTCTCCCAGGTTGGAGTGCAGTGGCACGATCTCGGCTCACTGCAAGCTCCGACTCCCGGGTTCACGCCATTCTCCTGCCTCAGCCTCCTGAGTAGCTGGGACTACAGGCGCCCACCACCGCGCCTGGCTAATTTTTTGTATTTTTGATAGAGACGGGGTTTCACCATGTTAGCCAGGATAGACTCGATCTCCAGACCTTGTGATCCACCCACCTCGGCCTCCCCAAGTGCTGGGATTACAGGCGTGAGCCACCGCGCCCGGCCGAGAACTGTATTTTTAAAAAGCTCCCCAGAAGACTCTACTACACAGCCAAATTAGGGGAACACTTATCTAAAGAATTTATATAAGGGAATTTAAGAAAATTTGTTACCTAAAACTATAAATTTTTCTATAATAGAGTTGGAAGCTTGGGCACTTTCAAAATCAAATTTCTGTATTTTCAAGTGAGAAAGGTCTTAAGTTCTTGAAGAAGGGGAAGTTTAGAATTTAATTTTCAAAATAGAAAGGCCTAATTTCATATATTTTGATCTTCCTGAAAATTAACACTAGAGCTCTTTTTTTTTTTTAATACTTGCATTTATAGACATCTATGGGCATGCTTAGTTTAAATGAAATTACTTGTTTGTTTAATTTAATAGAAAATGTACTGAACTAATTAGCATTAATTACCTGTGCAATTAAGACTTGGATTGACAATGGTAATTAAATTGATTCTCCTTCTTAAATATGGATGTTCCCAAAGTATTCATTAACTAGTTTAGACAAAATATTCCCTAATAGATTTCCAGAATACATACGGTATTTCTTCTGCTTTTCATATCTATCTTTCCTTCCTTTAAGAAATGATTGCTGCTATGTGTTCTGTGTATTCACAGCTTCTTGAGATTACTGAAAATCTCAGATAAGTTCAGGTACTTAGTAAAAGGGTGTGGGGTGTTCCCTTCAAACCAGTTTGTCTTTATTTCTGTTTTTGATTGGCTGTGCTTTTTAAAATAGAAAATAGTGGCAGAAATAAATAACATAAATACAAATTTTAATAAGCAAGATTATAAATATAAATTGGTCTCGATATAATTTTACTTGGATATGTTCCTTAGTTAAGGGATTTTCTGACATGATGAACTTTTTAGGTGAAAAGGGGTTCTTATGAGGAAGAGGTTTTAATTTGTAGAATGTTAAATCATGAATTAGAAATATGAAGTTCCAAAGATTTCTTTTGCTTCTCTGTGACAGAAATGTACATCTACCATGGAAAATAGAAAGAGAAAATGCAGTCATGTGGGTTCAATCAAACTGCGATGAAACCTATAGAAAACTAGTAAAAACTAGTAAAAAAAAAAAAAAAAAAACCTATAGAAAAACTAGTAAAAAAAAAAGAAACCTATAAAAAACTAGTAAAACCTATAGAAAACTACTATAAAAACTAGCAAATTTTAGATTATTAATCTAAAATTTCTATTCATTTGTTTAATCATTCATTCAACAAATATTTATTTAGTATCTGCTCTCCCAAGCACTATTCTAAACACCAGGGATATATTAATAAACAAAATAGACCAAGATCCCTGACCGACTGGAGATTTCCATTTTATGTTTTTTGATTCTGTTTTTTATTAGAAAAATTTCTGTGGTATTACCAAGAGTAACTGAGAATTACTTATTTTTGCTTGTTTGAACAGAATATCAAAGCAGAAACACACTGGAAATATGAAGCAAATTGCAAATTATAATACAGGTATTTCAGCTTCACCTTCTTTTTGTGATGATTCGTGGGGACACCCATAATACACCAGTGAAGTATACATGGATTTATAGAAATCATCCTATATCTTGAGACTGCAGAGTATGTTCTGTGCCATTGATATAATTTATGAAACCATCTAATTTGAACTGCCTGAGAGAAATTTTGATATTTGGCTATGTTTCTGATACTTAAAAGTCTCAAGAGAATATACTTAAAAGGATATGAGTTTTTTACTAGTACTAAACTGAGATAAACTGTATCTAAGGATCTTTGAGAAATTATACTCGTTAGCAGTTTCATAAGAAATTTAATCTGCCGAAAAGCAACTTCTTAATGAGTCTAATCTAAATTCTTGGGTTTCTCCAAAAACAATGATTCAAGTTCAATATCTTTTCCCTAATCTTGTTTTGTCTATGGCTGCCTCTTTTGTATCTGAGAATCCCTTATTTGTTTCCCTTGATTCTTGGAAGTATAATGTTTTATTGCATCTCATTAATTGCATTAGGGCCCTCATGGGAGTGAACAGTCTTGGATTTGGACGTGTAGAAGCTAAGTGTGGTCCAGAATTTGCCTGTTCTAATAATTAGGCATGCTATAGGGTACTCTAACCCCAGTATAAAAAAGAGAAACAGATAAATAAAATTCACAGTAAAAGTCTCTCTGAAACAAAGAATGATTAACAACCATGCATTTCGACCACTGTGGAAAGAGCAGAACTTTAGACAAGCCATTTTTTCATTCTCTTTATTTTCCCCTCCTTTTTCTTCTTTTCTTTCTCATTTCCTCCTCCTCTGTATTCCTCTTCACGTTTGTCTTCTTGTTCCTTTGAATTAAGATAGGAGGAGGATATTTTTTCAGCTATACTTTGGGTCACATTGGAATTCCCGTAAGTGGGAAATGTGGCTTTCTCTTGTCTTTTCAAGCTGCAATGTTCTTGTATCGAGATTATCATGCTGCCGGTGGGAACCAATTAAGGACATCTGTGCTAAGATCCAGGCCACGGGAGCATAGTTATCAGGTGGGAGCTGGGGGTGAGCGTTCTGATGTGTAGTGACTATTGATTTCCATGGTTTAAAGTACTCTCACTGTGGCTGATTTCAAGATAACATGATATAACTGAACTCAGAGTTAGGAAGAATGGCATTTTACACTCTTATTTTCTGAATCAGCTTTATCTTTTCTAAAGCCCAAAATGAAATATTTTGGGGGTTGATGTAAAGGTAATATGTTACTATATGAAAGAAATACAAAATTATAATATAAAAACTGCATAAGGAGTTTTATTATGAGGGGTTTAACTAAAATTGGAGGAGCTGTAATAAGCTCCCTACTGGAAGAGCAGGGAACTTTTCTGGGGCTGTTATTCTTGGTGTCCAGGAATGGGCACTATTAGAGCCTTCTATCATCCAGTGTTTTCCTATGTATTACTAGTAGTTACTTGCTATTTCATTTTCTCAGACTATTTTGCCTTCCTCTTTCTTCAAGTTTAGAATTTGTCTAGCATCTGAGTGCCATCTGATTTATGAAGGAAGAAAACAGAGAGATTGTCAGGTGATATATCAATACCTTGTTGAGGGTTCAGGTCCATCTGCAAATATTTTGACACTCAGGTCTATAAGAGTTTCCTAAGATTATCCAAGCCTGATGGATGTTTATTTTCTCTACATTATATAGGACCTGCAGGGACTATATCTTCTAAGGTGGGACAGGGGAATAAGAAGACTCCTTGAATTGGTACTTTCACAAAAATTTGGTCAAACTCATCTGTTATTACAAGTTTGCTGTTTAAAAATTTTGTGTTATTGATTATTTTCTCATAAACTCCTTCATATGAATCACCAGCCTTGAGAGCGATATCTTCATGAGGACTGAAAGTATGTTTTTTTCACCTAAACTTAAGTTGCCCCTTATCACCGCTTTCCCTAAGTGTGACTACTTCTATAACAGGAGAGTGAGATTAGAGGAGGAGGAAATTGAGGAGATAGTGAGCAGAGCCTCATAGAAGTAGAGAGTAGTGTGGTGGTTACCAGAGGCTGGGAAGGGTAGTGGGGACAGGGGGATGGAGAAAGTTTCATTAAAAGAGAGTTACAGTTAGCTAGGATAAATAAATTCTGATTTTCTTTTGCACATTATTGTAACTATAGTTAATAATAGGTATTGTTTATTTCAAAATAGCTAGAACAAAGGATTTTGAATGTTGTCACCATAAAGAAATGACAAGTATTTGAAGTGATGGATATGCTAATTACCCTGATTTGATCATTATACAATGCATGAATATATCAAAACATCACACTGTACCCCATAAATATACTCAATTATTTCGTGTCAAAAACAAAACGAAACTTAAAAAAAATAAAAGCTAAATGTGTCATGAGACAAAAAACATATTTTGAGTGATTCAAAGCAGATTCATAATCTGAACAAAACACATCAATACTGTGATGATTTTAGTGTCAGGAATCTTTTGGTTCAATGATGTTTCTAAAATCTAGTAACATTAGAAATGTATATGCTATAATATTATAAAAAATTACAACACATGTTGTTACCACCTGTGATTTCCATTGATCCCTCAAACTAAAACCTTCCAAACCCTTTGTGATCCTGAGGCAGTTTCTGATGACTTAATGTTTTCAGGAAAAGCAGGGCAAAGGCTGATGATCAAAGGACATCCTCTGATATCAATACAGTCAGAGAGCGTTGATGTTGGAAACAAATGCTCAGTGCCTCAAAGAAGAAATAGCACTGAGACAAAGGACAAAGGGTCTCTCAGCAAGCAAATTCACTTCTGCAGAAGGGTGTGACTCGCTTGTGGAGCAATGATGAGAGCACCCAGAACAAAGGAAAGCAGGGGTTTTTATTATCTCTAACGCAGCTCGTCCCTGTTACTGTGCCCTGCCTCCATTGGCTGGAGTTGGACTGCACAATCTAAGCCGAACCTGGTTGGCTAACTTGAAAAGTGCAGGAATGGGGTTACACCAGTGGGAAGGTAGGAAGATCATTTTCAGCAGGAATAGCCGTTGCAATGGGAAGGGTAATTCACAGAGTGGGTAGCAGATGTGGAAAGTGGGCTCTATAGATAAGGACTGGCGGGAAGGTTGTTTACCAGGGTAGGGGGACACAGAGCAGGAGGAAGTCTGGACTTGAAAGCAGGGAAAAAGGACAAGGAAACTTAAGCAAGCTAAACCTTTGAAGAAAAGTTTCTTACTGTATTTAACAGTTGAGAATATCCATACCCTCTGGGAGGCAAAAGCCAAAAAAGATTGTTAAATATGCTTTAAAATACACTTCATCAAAGGTTTGAAAGCTCTCTGCAGGTGACTTACAGCTTTAGGTATTTCCATTTTAATTTTATCTCATGTTAAATGAAGTTACTGTGTTATTTTTAATGATAAAATATATGCTTATTTTAGAGGATGCAAACTGTGGAAAAAGAGAAAGATGAATAAAATCAACAATAATCTTGCCTCATGAAGACAATAATCTTGCCTCATGAAGCCATTTATATGGCTAATATTTGGTTTTATTTTCTTTCACGAATTTTTTCTTGAATATTTTTGCTCATAGATAAGATCAAAGTATTACAATATGCACAAGTTAAGTTCCTGCTTTGCTTCTTTACAACATAAAAATTTCTCTCTGTTGAAATTTTTTGGATCAGAGATGGGATCAGAGATGGGAGATGACACCAAAAAAATAGGAATACCCACTCAATTGGGAATTGAGAGCCAGGGGTTTCAGTCACCATAGTATTCTTGTCTGGGAGCGCAAGTGTGGTTACTAGTTTCTCTGGATTGCAAGGATGCTGGAATGGGTAAACAAGTCAGTTCAATGAGTTAGTACAAAACAATCACCTGGAAAACAGCCTTCTATCATCCAGTGTTTTCCTATAAAGATCTCCGGACTCAAGCCCCAGGTATTCTGATTCAGCAACAATGAGGTTCTGCATTTGAATAAGAACCCCGAGTGACTGTTGCAGGAGATTCTGGAATCATGCATTGAGAAATCAATAAATGAGATGACCTTTTGCTTTCAAAAATTGTTAGCGAGGAGCTGGAAAAGTTCATAGACAGTGGAGGATTTGCAGGAAAGATATTAAAATTGCCAGCATTGCCTCTCTTAAGTTCGAGAAACCCACGATATGTGGCACCCCAGACATAGCTGGTCAAAAGGCAACAGTCATACTCCCAGGAACTTTCAGTCTTTTCTACCTAGCTTGTGTTGAGCATTCTTTTTAATATTATCTATTCTTCCTGTCTAATCCTTTCATATACATTTCCCATTATCTTTCAAGTTGCAGTTTAGTTAGTAGCAGAGTTCGTATTGAAAATGGGAGCTCTTGATTCTTTTACAAGAATTTTCCCATGGTACCATCCTTCTTCACTTTTGATTTTCAAGTTATCCCACGAAACATCTCTTTCAAGAAGACTTTCCAAGTTTTCCAGTCTTTTCTGTTTCTACAGTACTTCCCCCCACCACTGTGTGCTTACTTCTTTCAGCCTATTTGTAATATAGTTATTTCATTTATCATACTTCCCCACTAGACTAAATTATCCTATTGCCTAGCACAGTCTGTCACAGAATGCAGACACAATAATGTCTTACAAATTAACAAATATGCAATCCTCTTAAGACATCTGTAGTTTAAAGGACAATACATCTATATACTATGTAGTTTTCCCTCCTTGGTTAAGCTGTGTTTTTCAGATGCCAATATTTTGAAGTTTCTCCTCTTGTTTAGGCAGCATTTATAGTAATTCATCTTTTCTGAAACAGCAGGAGTATATCATCTCACTCTATTACACATACATCTTGAAGTAGGATTTCTTTTTAAATTTATTTCAATCAGTTGGTCTGATTTCCATCAGAGACTCGATTTTAAGTTATTTTATCCTCTGATCAGAATAACTGCTTTGTAAAAGAAATGAATAAAATGTTCAAAGAAGATAGTCATGTCTGTTGACACTGTATTAAAATGCAAATGCAATGCAAACTGGAAGAAATCAGGTTGCCAAATAATCTGGATCATTTCTGAGTCCAGCAGAACAATTCAAATTACTGATTTCCTCTACAGTTGCAAGTCTCTACATGCAATTTTTTGAAAGGAAACTAATTGCAGAAGTCATTCTTCATGCTTGGTTACTCAATGAGGATACCCACTGGCATTTTCTAACGTATTTTTAGGAATATGCTTTTATATGTGTATATATACATATATATTAATATGTATAGATAGATATAATGCAAATTATTTCTGAGCCATATTTTGGATATCCAGGAAATCCCAGCCCCATCTTCTTAGCTTTAAGTTGTTTCCATGTATCCTTCATACCTGTCAATAGACCTTTGAAATTCTCCGTTTGGTTCACTTGTTAGTTGTCATTGCCCTTGGGGATACATCTCCCTTGAGATTGTTGAAAAACTGTAGAGAGCCTGTCCAGCTCCTTGCTTTCTTGTAGAATTTGGATATAAAGTTTCATAATTTAAGAATTTCCTTGATAATCCCCATCTCACTGTGTTATCTGGCCCCCAGTTACCTCTTAAGTTTTCTCTCTTACATTCGTCCTTTACCTCACTCCATTCCAGCTTCTTTTATCTCCTTTCTGTGCCCACCCCACCATGCACAGTCCTGACTCAGGGCCATTGCTCTTACTGTCATCTCTGCTTGCAATGTTCCTCATTTTGTCCTGAACTCAGCATAAGCCACTCCCTCACTTCCTTTAGGTTTTTTCCCAATAGCAGAAAGTCAAAGAGGCTGTTTTCTCTATTTCTTCACTCTGTCTTTCTTCACAGCACTTATCACCACTGACACATTATATATTTAATTGTTTTATATCTATGACGGGGTATCTGAATATATGCTACATGAGAACAATGACTTTAGCACTTGAAATAGTATCTGGCATATAGTAAGTGCTGAATAAATATTTGTTAAATGATTGATTTCAATGGGGAAACAGCTAGGCAAGTTTTGAAAAGGATAAATGATAAAGGTTCTGAGGCATTTAAATAGCATTGAAAATGCATTCCCTAACCTTTATTCCCTAACTCCTTTGTAGACAGTTATTAGAATCAGGGATGTTTACAGACTCACCTTTCATTTCGGAGAGGAATCCCACCACTATTTTCCACTCTTGCACATCCTTAACTTTAAAACACAACAGCATTCTCAGTAGGAAGATAGATTATTAGTGCCAAAAACATTATATATAAAAATATCATCATAAGTATATTGTTTTATAATCTGATATTGCATAAGACTAATACATGAGTACCCCTCTGTCAAAAATATTCCTTGTAGTATGGCTTTAAAGAATGAAATAATTTCCTTGATAAATACCCAATATTTACACATTTAAATTCTGTCCAATTTTTTTTTGGTCTTCTAAACTGTAATGAGATGTCCATTCAGGTAAAGAAATCTGTAAATTCATTCATAGCTACTTCCATTGGATAACTTCCTAGATGGAAAATTGTCATCTCAAAAAGCATTGCTCTTTTTAAAGCTTTTGAGGAACACTCCAAATCTCTTTCCAGAAACGCTAGCAATTTACCAGCAGTGCAGCAAAGTGACTTATGGTATTTTTGAAAACATTTATTATTGTACCTTAAAATATTTGTCAGTTTGGTAGGTGAAAACTTGTTCATTTGCATTCTTTGGCTACTACCGAAGTTGAAAATTTTAATGTGATTTTTGACTATATATTTTCATTGTGACATATTCCTTCTTCCTTCATCTTTTCTTGTAGTGAATTTAAGAAATGTTTATGTACATTATGACTATTAAATCTCTGTCACATGTGTGCAAAGATTTTCTCATTTTTTTGGCCATTTATATAACTTCTTCATGATATACTCGATTCTCTAATTTTTCATCTTTTTCTTGTTGGATTTCAGGAAATACATATGTATAGGTGGATATACATATATAATGACCATTATTTAAGAGATATTTCTCCGTTTCTTCTTCATTAAATTTTGTTTCTGTGTGTTCTTTATTTCCAGTCAAAATTATCACTATATTACTTCATTTTCACGCTGCTGGTTAAGACATACCCAAAGCTGGGGGCAAAATGAGGTTTAATTGGACTTACAGTTCTGTATGGCTGGGGAGGCCTCGGAATCATGGTGGGAGATGAAAGGCACTTCTTACATGGTGGCGGCAATAGAAAAATGTGGAAGAAGCAAAAGCAGAACCCCCTGATAAATCCATCAGATCTCGTGAGACTTATTCACTATCATGAGAATAGCATGGCAAAGACCAGTCCCCATGATTCAGTTACTTCCCTCTGGGTCCCTCTCATAACACGTGGGAATTCTTGGAGATACAATTCAAATTGAGATTTGGGTGGGGACACAGCCAAACCCTATCAATCACATATGTTTATTGTTTCTGAAATTTAGTGATATTTGCTTAGGATGTTCTTTCCAAAAACATTTTTTGGTGGATTTTTAAAGAAATGTTAAAATCTTTCAACAATCTGGAAATTATTTTGGTGTGATGATTAGCTGGTTGCCCTATTATTACCATTTATTAGTTATCCAATCTTTCCTTACAGATCTCATGTCACCTTTATTATGTACCAAGTTATTTATATATGCATAGTTCTATTTCTTGACTTTCTATTCGTTTCATTATTCTGTCTCTTCCTACACTAGTATCACATCATATCAATTCCTGGTGCTTTATATAAAGCAGTTTATTATCTTGTAGGGCAAGTACTCCTTTATCTTTTTTTTTTTTTTTTTACATTTTCTTAGTGTTTTTCTTTTTACATTTTCTTACATTAGTCTCAAAACAATTGTTCTTTCAAATGAACTTTATGATCAGTCTGGCACAATGCTCCCCAAAAAATATCCCAGTAAAATTGCCTTGCATCAAGTCATCTTAATTTCTAAAGAATTTGCATATCTATAACGTTTCCTTATCTAATATATAACATATCTAAAAGCAATAGTAACAAAAACCACTTAGCGCCTGCCTGCAGGGTGCCAGGTGGATGCGCGCTCGGTGCTCCGCCGGCTCCATTGACATCACGCACTTCCGCCCAGCGCCTCCTTCTCTGGAAAAGCCCTGACTGATCTGGCCTCCGGGTCTCCCCTAGCAGCATGTGGCGCTTAGGAGCGGGCGACCTGCCTGTGAGGTGCCACGAACCTCTTACTGTGTAACCCCCACTGCGACTGACGGCACTACCCCTGCTTCCACAGGGACCATGGATGCGTATACATGCAATGGAAACTGGATTCCGAATCTATAACGCCGATCCATTAAAAAAAAAAAAAAAAGAAGAGAAAAACCAGAATTTCTAGAAGAAGGAGTTGGCCATGTTGAAATATTATTTCACAGTAGCTATTTAGCTTGCTTTAGTGGCTGGTGGGGAAAAGCTGAAAATAGCCTCCCGGTAAAGCGACAATCTGGGATGACCAGAAAAGGACTGTTATTGAAGTGAAAGTTTCTACAGAAGTTAAGGCGGTCAAATTGTGACAAGATAGAACTGTGGTCATTTTGGGTTCCTTGATTAAGGTATTTACAAGGATATGCAGTGCCCATCAGTCACACGTCTTGGAAACCCGCTCTAACCTTAAAGGCCTTTGTACCTTGTGTCCCAGTAGATAGTAACAGCTCTCTCCTGACCTCCCACATCACACACGAGTTATGTGAAGCTTGTGGTCTTGCTAGCACCAAGAAGCCACCTGTAGACCTTCTTGCACACAAGGACGTCCTAAACTGGTGGCCCTCGACCACCAGTAGGGAACAAGAATCGCAACCACATCTCAAAAAAACAGACCCTTATAAGAATATTTGCTACTACATCAGGGCCTTTTATCCAGGAACTACGAAAAAGATCACAAGTGGCAAATATCTATTGCATCAACTTCAATTAGGAAGCTTCCCTCATCTGAGTATCCGACGACCATGGCACAGTACTTTTTTTTTTTTTTTGCTGCTGAAAATCCAAAAAGTTCGGTGTTCAAACTAGAGCCAGTTTTCTTCCAAAATACTTCAGTTCCAAGTGGAATTTTTCCAACTGTCAGATTCCTTCATGTTTGCCATGCATTTGTGCTTTTGGAACAGAGTCAAATGTTGTCATTGTGATTTGTGCAGATGGCATCTACTACAGATTCCTATTCAACCCCAAGGGTGGTGCATCCAAGATGTCTAAGTGCAGTTTCTAGCAATGACCAGTGACAAGCTGTGACTCTTTACTAGTGTGTGCAGTCAACACCCCATGCCTGATTGCTCCTGTTAAGCACTGACTATGCCCCTCAAACTCCTCTGGGGCTGGAATGTTGACCTTGTGGGGAACAGGTTGGAGAGACTGCCCTGGGTGACCCTTGGTCTTAAAGCTATATGTGGCTGTTTGCTTTCTTAAGGAAGGTTTCTTATTTCCAGTATTAAAAGGAAAATCATCAAGGCAAAGTAAATATTCAAGTGGCTTTGAACAATTTGTGCCTGGTTGTTGGCTTGTTATCTTTAATTCAGCTGTGAAGTTTAACTTTTGCTGTTCCAACTGCATACTTTATGCTTAAGATTTGGTGGCCTCCATATAGACTAAGGGACCGGGTTGAGACAAGGATGAACAAATTGAAATTTGTTCTTGGCAACAGATTCTGTCATTTTATTGAGTCTACTGTAGAGAAATGAACAAATATGTAAATATTAGTTGTTATAACAAGATTTAAATAGCATAATAATAACAGCAGCTTGCCTTAGAAAAGGAGCAAGAAATTCCTACTCCAGTCTGAACGTGAAGAACAAAGACACAACTGTGATAGCAAACACAGTGTAAACATTTTACCTTCTGTAAATTCAGCATTGTGATTTTTTCCATGCCTGTAGTTTTGTTTGGTTTTGTATGCATACATTCTGGTGTGTCCCTGCTTCTGTGGTGTAGCTGTTAGAACTGAAGCAAACAACAGATCTGTTACAGGAAAGGGGTCCAGATCCAGACCCCAAGAGAGGGTTCTTGGATCTTGCACAAGTAAGAATTCAGGGCGAGTCCACAGAGTAAAGTAAAGGAATAAAAGAATGGCCACTCTATAGACAGAGCATCCCTAAGGGCTGCTAGTTGCCCATTTGTATGGTTATTGCTTGATGATATGCTAAATGAGGGGTGGATTATTCATACCTCCCCTTTTTAGACCATGTAGGGTAACTTCCTGATGCTGCCATGGCATTTGTAAACAGTCATGGTGCTGGCGAGACTGTAGCAGTGAGGATGACTAGAGGTCACTCTTGTGGCCATCTTGGTTTTGGTGGGTTTTAGCTGGCTTTTTTACTGCAGCCTGTCTTATCAACATGTATCTTGTGCTGACCTACTCTCTCATCCTGTGACTTAGAATGCCTTAACTATCTGGGAATGCAGCCCATTAGGTCTCAGGCTTATTTTACCTATAGCCCCTCACTCAAGATGGAGGTGCTCTGGTTCAAACACCTCTGCCAGATCCACCCCTTGAGCAGAGGCCTTTGTGGTGTCAATAATGGGAGTTGCCAGCCTTCACAGGGGTGTGACTGGGTTTCAAGAATGAGGAAAATCTGCTTTAATTCTGAGTGAAAACTAAATTTCTCTTTTATGTGTAGGGAACAAAGTTATGCATAGACTTTAAAAATTAGTCATGGTAGAAAATGTTTTTAAGTTACAGTATATGAAGAGAAACATTCAAAATCTCTTTCAACAAGTGATACCCAAGGTGTCCTCTGGCAATGTCTTTTAGGATAACAGCATAATGCCTTAGTCTGTCATTTCCACTTACCTTTCTCACCATAGTTTTCTCTCCCCACCATGTATAAAAATAGTTACACACTAGCATTTTTGAGAATGAAAGGCACATAGCATTTTAAAAAATATTTGGTAACTACATAGTTTGTGAGCTCTATATTGTACTGTTTCAGGGATATATTTAATTTTCTTAAATGCCCATTAAGGAGACTGAATTTTGTGTTTTTGATTTCAGGTTGTAAACATTTGAAATATGCATAACACCAAGTTCTCAGTTTTGCCAGTTCCATTACTGGCATCTGATCAACTAAATTTGTATGTGAATTTCCATATAAAGTATACGTGTTACTTTTCTGTATACTTAGTTGTGAAATTTATTTTTTCACAATTACTTGTAACATTTATTTTAGATAAAAGTGAGCAATTTTATTGTTGAAAAAATGTAGTAAGTCCAATATCAAGGTCTGTCAAAACTTTATCCAGGAAATATTTGAATTTATATTCCTACATAAGAAAACTCCATAATGTAAAGAGGTTTTTGTTATTTTTTATAAATTAATTTCTATATTGCAATCAATACCCCTTAGAGACTTTACTGACTTTTCAAAATTATAGATTTTAAGAGTAAACTGAAAGAAATAGTTAAATTTAAAAAATGAAGGGGTATTTACCTCATCAGCTGCTTAAAGTACTATTCAAAAATTGTTAAGGTAACCAACAGAACTAAAAGGAATAACCCAGGAAAGGCATAATTGAAGTGTAGGGTAGGGGGTAAACTGAGAATGTTCTGCTCCCAAAATGAACATACTCTTACACTGATTCTTCAGAGAGAGGCAATTAATATTAGGTGAAATTTGTTTTCAAGTTAACATAGGATGTCTAGTAATACAACCACAAACATGGATTAAGCAAAACTCCTTCAGCATAATTCAGCTAAGGTACTAGTTAATTAGAAATCTTAGTAAGAGTAATATGAATTTCAAAATAAATAGGAGAGGTCCTCAGGATGAATATCTTTGAAGTGGCAAAAGTTGTGTAACCTTTTAAATTTTCCATACTGAATGGGAAAACTAGCTACAGCAAGGAGTGAAAGAATCCCATTCCCTGATTATATCTTTATCAACACTACCACTCTCCTTTTAATTTTAGAACGATTTCCAAAAACCTTCAGCAAATACCTTAAATATGGCAAGAAGTATAGTCATTGGAGTTTGGTGTTGAAAAAGATGTTTAAGTGTTTTGAAGAAAAGGCATTTTTTTTTTTTTTTGAGACGGAGTCTCTCTGTCACCCAGGCTGGAGTGCAGTGGCGTGATCTCTGCTCACTGCAAGCTCTGCCTCCCGGGTTCACGCCATTCTCCTGCCTCAGCCTCCTGAGTAGCTGGGACTACAGGTGCCCACCACCACGCCCAGCTAATGTTTTGTATTTTTAGTAGAGGCAGGGTTTCACCATGTTAGCCAGGATGTTCTCGATCTCCTGACCCCGTGATCTGCGTGCCTCTGCCTCCCAAAGTGCTGGGATTACAGGTGTGAAGAAAAGGTATTTATACAGTTAACCAAAGTGAATCCCAAATATAAATATTATTTAAATAAAGCAAAAACTACGAAGTAAAACAAAAGTAAAGCATAAAACAATTATACTAGAAACATTAGTGCATTAGTGATTATTTCATTTACTTAAGATGAGAGATATATATTTAATACATATAGCTATAATTTGTGCAAGGAAACAAAAATATTAGGCATATATTCTAAAGGAAATATTAATTTTATTACACTCCAATGTAAAGTATATTTTTATTTCAAAGAAGATAATAAAATAAGGCAAACGAAATATGGGGAAAATATTGCAAACAAATATGACAAGGAGACTAAAATATGGGCATAATATGATTAGCATGTGCTTGGTGCCCTTGATCTTAACCAAGGTGTCCTTAGGTGGATTTCCACAGGCAACATGATCTAGAGTCTAGACCAAACACCCTAACCAGCATGCAAAGAAAAAGGAAAGCCCAAATTTTCCACGTTAAGGGCATCCCTGAGCATCCCCAAGTATCTATAATACAAAGAAAACTCCCCCTCTCCCTTAGTTTAAAAGAGAAAGCAGATGAAGAAGACAAACATTTCAATAGGAAACCTGCAATAGGACATGGGGAAACAATTCACAGAATATAATTGTCCAGTAAATATTATGAAAACATCCCACTTTACATTTAATAAGGGAAAGTAATTCTTAATTATATACAATGTTTTTTGTCTGTCAAGCTATGCACTCCCGATGCAACTACAAATTAGCAAAACCTGCCCCTGAAGCAGTTTGGCAGTAAGTGGCAAAAGTTTTAACAATGTAACTTATACTTTGACCCAACAATTCCAGTTTTAAACCTGCCCCTGAAGCAATTTGGCAGTAAGTGGCAAAAGTTTTAACAATGTAACTTATACTTTGACCCAACAATTCCAGTTCTAAGATTTTGCCCTTAGGAAATCACAAGAGATGTAAGGATATGAAGAATGATTTATGTTCAAGAATGAATGTTGCAGAATTCTTAAAATATAGAAAATTGGAAGCAACCAAAATGCTCAACTATAAGTTAACAGTTACATAATTTATGGACTAGAAATGTGGTGTAATATTATACAGCTATGAAAATATTGTTTTCAGAGAATATTGAGTATTATAGGAAAATGCTCATGGCATAATTTAAATGAATAGAAATAAGTGATAAATATATAATATTATATATGTGTGTGAATGGAAGGATTGTATAAAATATTTATGATGGACATTTCTGGGTCTGGCCTTTATGAATAATTTTTTATTTTCTCCTTTATACTTTGTGAGTGTTTTACTATAAGCATGCAATCCACTTATAACAAAAAAGCACCAAATATTATTTGAATACTTATAACTTCAGGAAAAAAAAAACCTATGAAACACTATTAATACAGTTTACTTCCAAAATATATTGCATATTGACCAAGTTTTTGTTTTGTTTTAATTCCAAATTTGTGCTTTAAATTTGCCTTTGTGAATTAAAATCCTCAGTTTTAGGAAGTGACATTTTAGCACATAATATTCTTTTGGGAAATTTTATCAGACTCACCCTCAGCTCAAGCTAGTAGAGACTGATGGGCACATATGTTGAGTAATGTGCACTGACTTTTCGCAGGAACAGAAACATTTGTAGAGATTGATAGTGCAATTCTTTTCAGACAATATACACTTTGCCTTTCTAGCCATTCACACTAAAAACAAAACAAGACCAGTTTTCTTGGTTTGATCTTTCCACTTCTTTATTTGTTTTGGCCTAAAAGGCAAGCATGTCTTCTGAAGTTGTGTGTCTATAAAATGGTGCTTCAGAGTGAAATAAGCATAAAGAAAATATAAATAATTAGAAAACTTTGGGGCAACTGAAAAATTCCTTAGTTATATGCAGAATCTCGAGGACAGCATTTAGTGACCTTTTATTTTGGGTTTTGCATTTTAAATATTAGTATAATATTGGCTCTATAACCGTGGTTTTAAGTTTTGAGTCTCAAAGAGACTTTACTTCCTCATTCTGTTCAGGAGGCTTTGCAATAGTTTTGCTCTTTTCCATCCATGGTACCACCAAAGAAATTTACTAACCCCCAATCTGATTATGTTTCTCTTCTTTTAGGAATCTTCAGACTCTCTCTTTAACTTCAGGATAGTTATGAAGACCTTGGCATTGCTTTGTAGAATTTTCAGCCTACTTTCTTTGCCAAGCTGCCACCCTTCCTCGCACTGCTCAAGCTATGTTCCAGCTACCAACATTTTCCAAACAAGCTGGGCTCCTCCCAGCCTCTGTGACTTTGTTGGCTGTTCCTTTTTTGATCAAATATGCCTGTCCCAACTTCTCTGCCTGGCAAGAAAAGCTTCATTCTCTAAAATTCATCACAGATAAATTGTATTGGTGAAATCTGGCCTGCGTCCCCAAGGTGAATTAGTTCTTCTTTCCTCTTTGCTCCCATAGCACCCTCAAGTCAGCTTCTATTATGCCATTTATTATGCTGTTATATAAGTACATAATTGTTCATTTTGGGCTGTGTCCTCCACTAGACTGTGAATTTATGAGGATAAGGACTGTTTGTGTTTCCGATTACTGGAGGTGTTCAAGTCCACTGCTGGAACCAAAGGATGACACCGGCGGTAGTATAAACTCAGTTTTAGGTGGGTGATTTGCCAGGATGACAATGGATACTCCATTTAGTTCTAAGCAAATAGCATTTCCTTGCCTAGCTTACCATTCTCACTGGGGAAGGAGGCGAAGGAAGTTAGAATGGGGGCTGGGCAGGAAGTGAAGTTTCTGGTATTGATGTATCTCTTCCAACTTTAATCAGCAACTTTAATAAACATATTATTTTCTCCTTACCAGTTCCTGAGATTTCAGGGCTCTAATAAATGAAAAGCAGCTCTCCTTACTATAAAACATTTGAGGCAACTACTGGACTAATAATACCTAATGTTATTAAGCATTTTCTATGTGCCAAGTGTTCTTCTCAGTGCTTTACATATGTTAATGCATTTAATTCCCACAATAACCCCCATAAAATAGGTATCATCACTATCTTTATGATATAGATGTGAAAAATGCAAACATAGTTCATAAAACTTGCTTAATGATATTTTATGAATAAGTGGCAAATGTTCCAGATCCCTACAACTTTCTGCCAGCCATAATCAAAGATACATCACCCTCAGAACTATTGTCTCCCTCTTACATTTTTAGCCTCTAAACATTTAGTTATGAGGCTCAAGGTCAGCACTAACTGATCACAGCTGTTTTCTGAAGTTGTTTCCTTTCAAAATCGACGAAACACATACCGAGTTCATGTGTCCTTGTTCCCTTTTGCATTTGCCATTCATCGTACTCCTGTTACCTCTGCTCTTCTTTCCTTCACTCCTGTTTACACGCTGCAGATGAATGATCTTGAAACAGATAATCTGATCATGTTAAAACAGTTGCTCAATATTACCCCCACTGCTTTAAGAATAATATCCAAACATAAAATGAAAAGCCTTGCGTGAGGTGGGCCCACTCTTCTAGTGTCAGGTCTGGGCTTGATAGAAGTAAAAAACAAAATAGGAAATTTGGCCATAAGGATACCCTGAGCACAGCTTCAACATGTGAGGCTCACCATAACATCTATGTCCTAAATGACCCAGAGCTTCTTCAAATTCACTGGGTTCTCTCATGCTTTTACACATTGTTCCTTCCCTGACCATTTCCCTTTTCTCTAGAGTTCGTTTGCCAAAGAAACAGAACCAATAGAATATATATAGGTACTGTATATAGAAAAGTATTTATTATGAAGAATTGGCTCACATGATTACGGCGGGTGAGAATTCCTGAGATCTGCCATCTGTAAGCTGGAAAACCAGGAAAGCCAGTAGAGTTGTTCTAGGACAAGACCGAAGGCCTGAGAACCAGGGGAGATGATGGTGTCTCAGTCTGCGTCAAAGACCTAAGACTCAGGAATGCCGATGTCTGAGGGCAGGAGAATGTGGATGTCCCACCTCAACCAGAGAGAGCAAATTTGCTCTTCCTCTACCTTTTTGTTCTATTTGGGCCCTCAATAGACTGGATGATGCCCGTTGGTTTTGGTGATGGCAATCTTTCCTTTTCAGTCTACAGATTCAAATGCTAATCTCTTCCAGAAACACCCTCACTGTCACACCTAGAAATAATGTTTTACCAGCTATCCAAGAATCCCTTATTAGCTCAGTCAAATTGATACATACATTTACCTATCACATTCCTCTTCTTAACAAATTCTTATATATCCTAAAGTTTTGACCTAAGCCACAAAAAGCTAGACCCTAAGAGAAGGACTACTTAGACTTGGCTTAGTTTGTTTCACAGGATTGGCAGAAAGAGAAGTTGAACTGAAATGCAATTGTAAGAAAGCTTCAGCTGATCCCAGGATATACTCGTCTCCTGTGGCTGCTGTAACAAATCCCTGCAAACTGCGTGACTTCAAACAACACACTTTTTTTTCTCTCAAAGTTCTAGAGGCCAGAAGCCTGAAATCAGTATCGCTGAATCACAATTAAGGTGTAGCTGGAGTTATCCTCCCTGTAAAGGCTCTAGGGGATAAGCCATTCCTTTCCTTTTCTGGCAGTGGTTGGCATTCTTTGGCTTGTGGCTGTATCACTCTGATCTCTGCCTTTGTCCTCAAATCATCTTCTCCTTATGGGACTGCATTTAGAAACCACACTGAGAATCCAGGATCATCTCCCAATCTCAAAACCCTTAATTTAATCATATCTGTGAAGACCCAGTTTCCATATAAAATAACATTTACAGGTTCCAGGGATTAGGATGTAATATCTTTAGGGGGCGATTTTTCAGCTTCCCACATATGGGTAGCTCTGGAAGTCAGATGGCCTGTCATAATTACCTCGCAACTGAGGTTGCCTCTCTCCACTTTTCTCCCATACAAACTTATTTCTTTCTCTGTTTTTCTATTATGCATACCTCTTTTAGTGCTCATTCTCACTGTGGGATGATTAATATTTACATGTCTGTTTTCCCTTACTGGATTGTTATGTCCTTAAGAGTAGGGTTCCTGATTTGTTCCTATTTGCAGCTGCCCCAGTATCTGGCAGAAGGTAAGTGCTCATAAATTTTTAATGAATGAACTAATAAGTGTAGCTTAATGCAGCCACTCTCTGCCTCTTCATCAATTGGTGGAGCAGACGGAACAGCCAGCTGTATGAACGAAAGGCATCAAGCATGTCCAACAAAAGTGACTGAGTGTGTATCAGGAGGTAGTAAAGTAAACAATATCTCAAGGGTCACAGCTGTTTCCCTGCCTTTCAGCCAAGAAATGCCATGATTTACTTTCTGCTCTTGCCAAGGATGAAGAAATAAAGTCATAAACAAAAAATGAAGGAGTGAAGAATTACTCAGCTTGGATGGACAGGTCAATCTGCTTGCCCACCTGTGGCCAAGCAAGCGTGATCAAACAATAATATACTTTCCCCTTCTATTCACATCTCACAGTCTTTATTCTTTAACAAGAATGAAGGAATCTTCAATGGGAAATGTAGTTCCACATCTAACATCACTGATAAAGTCAGTTTTATACACAGTTAACATTGAGTATCCCCATTATTGTAGGGACTGTATAAAAATCTGCCCCAAATATAACCCCTTCTCTTTGCAGGTTGCTACATTTCAAGGGTGCTCTTGCATAACATTGGTTTCACAGGGACATTAGAGGGTTTAACAGTTAAGAATTAATGAATATAGAAACTCCTAGAACAGTACACATGGCATATACCTAATTAATGTTTTTGTTCCTTTATTTTCCTTTAACAATTTAAGATCAGTCACAATTTACATATTCATATGGAAGGTTTGGTGGAATGAGGTCAATAAGGTAGTTAATATGTGTCTTATTTTGGAAATTTTACATTTGTTAAAATAACATACGCACGTAATAAAAGTTCAGACAGTGTGAAGCAATATTAAATGAAAAGAAATTTACTTCTGTCTTCTTTCCCTAAACCTTCTGTTAACACAATTATTCTAAACAGTATGCTGAAATCTACTTTTCCCAATTTATCAGTTTTACATAGTAACTATAAACTTTGCCTATGAAAGATGAGGAATTTGGTCGATTTCTATTACTATGTCCCTCCTACTTTTGTTGTTTATATTGTTACTTAATTCTTCTATTGGTTTCATTTCTCACTCTAAGTAATATATATGTAAATCTCTGTTTCTGTCTTTGTGATAATGTAGGTTATTCTTTGATATTTACCATTTAAATCATAAAATTACAAACTTGTAGAGCCTCAGGCCCAGTGGTTTGATGGTAAACTGACTCCGTGGTGGAGGAAGCAGAGGGCTGATCTGTAGCATTTTACTATTTCTGTGGATGGTTTTAAGCTACCAGCCTGACTTTGAATTCCTTTCTATAATTATAATTACCTTCAATGCTTTTTCTATGGTTTAGCTTTTAAAAGATTAATAAGCTGCATTTACAAAATTATTATTATGCAAATGTTATTCAATAGAGAACCAAATATTGTGATTCCTAGCAGAGAAAGAAATGTATCTTGATGGGAAATAAAGTCGATAATAAAATAAACTCAATTTTCAAGTTCCAGTTGTATTTTAGAAATAATTAAATCTATCAAGCTGAAGGAGAATATGCCTCTTCCAAAATTCAAAAGATAATACAATGAAACAGGAGCAACAATTAGAAAATAAACATCACTTTTACATAATTCTGATCACAGAAACATGTTTTGCAAAACACTTGGAAGGACATCCTGAGCCTTAGAGTTATTAGAGGTTACTACCCAAAATAAAACACAAACAGAAGATTATTTCTCATCCTTATTATAATGCCTCACAATATACCATAAATATGGAGCTAGATTCTAAGCAAGAATTTCGGTGGTGCGAAACAAAGGGGAGACGGGCTTGTGATTTTGTATAAACATGTAAAATCCAGGCTTCCCTGCCTGAGAAGGTACTGGCAACTGCAAACATGTTACTTGTCCAATTATATACAAATACTAGGATGCACTGTTGCATATCTTTTTTGACTCATTTTTTCTACTGTTCTCTATCATTTGTTGGAATAATAGGAGTTTCTTCAATGATGGAAATGTTCTATTTCTTCACTGTTCAATTATATGTATGTATGTATGTATGTATGTATCTATCTATCTATCTATCTATCTATCTATCTATCTATCTATCTATCTATCTATCTATGTGATGGTAGTCATGAGCCACTTGTGGCTATTGAGTACTCAAAATGTGGCTAGTGGCTGGGCATGGTGGCTCACACCTGTAATCCCAGCACTTTGGGAGCCTGAGGCAGGTGGATCATTTGGGGTCAGGAGTTTGAGACCAGACTGGCCAACATGGTGAAACCCCATCTCTACTAAAAATACAAAAAAATGAGCTGGGCATGGTGGCACACGCTATAATCCCAGCAACTTGGGAAGCTGAGGCATGAGAATCCCTTTAACCCGGGAGGTAGAGGTTGCAGTGAGCCAAGATCGCATCACTGCACTCCAGCCTGGGTGACAGAGTGAGACTCTGTCTCAAAAAAACAAAACAAAAAAAAAAGTGGCTATTGTGACTAGAAAGGGAACTAGCTTTATATAATTTTAACTTCACTAATATTAAATAGCCACACATGGCTAGTGAGTACATACTTGTAGTCCAGTTCCTGCAGAAGCCATGGACTAGGAAAGACAAAGATTGCACCACTGGGAACTTTATAGTCAGGTCTGAGAATGAAGCAATCTGCTCAGCTATTACTTAGGAGGTTCTTCTTACTTTGGTGGGCTGGGATACATAGGAGAAAATAAAAGTCAACAATTTTGTGACACTAAACCTGTGCTACTGGAGGCTGAATATTCTAAGCATAAAAGCCAAACAGTCTTTTTTCATTTCACTCTCTTTATTGCTCAGTCATGATGCATTTCAGCTAAATGCATTTAGCATTTTAGTTTATATTTGGACTATGATGTTCGTGCATATATCTCTTTATTTCTGGAGATTCTAAATGCTTTTGCTTTTCTAGGTGAGCATAACAACTGTATACCTCCAAAATATTGAGAGTTTCTGGTTGCTCTAAGTTTAGTGGAATCCACTTTTCAGGAAGACATTATTCTCAGAACCTTGTGAATTTTTACACTATTTTAGGCCTTTTGTTTTACCCACAGAACAGCTGGCATCTTGAGCTTTCTTGTCATATTCCTGGGCTCATTCGTTCATATAGTCAACAATTATTTGTTGAATACCTACTGAATGCCAGATACTGTCTTAAACACCAGAAAATCAGCAGTGAACAAACCAACTCCCTGCACTCAAGAAGCTTATGTTTTAGTAGAGGGAGACACCAAGTAAACAAATAAATAAAAATAATAATTCAGAAGTAAAAATAAAGCTGAGTAAGGAGGCTAGATACTGCTGTGAATGGAGAAAGATTTGTGACTGTCTTATATAAGTTGGTCATAGAAGGCTTTATTAGTATGATGACAGTTTGAGCAGAGGCCCAAAGGAAGAAAGAAGAAAGCCATGTGCAGATCAGGTGAAGAACATGCCAAGCGAGGGAACATCAAATGTAAATGTTCCCAGATGAGACTGCTCAGGGTAATGACTTGAACTCTTTGTTCATGGACACAGTGTGTCAACCTGTCCCAATTTGTGTGAATGGGAAAACACAGGCCGGATACCTTAAAGAGAGCTTTAACTCTGGGGCAGGAACACTATTATGAGAGATTTTACCTTTGCCTTGCAGAAGGCCGTTATTCGTGACTCACTCTGTGTGCATGTGTGTGTGTGTGTGTGTGTGTGTGTGTGTGTGTGGTGGGGTGGGTAGCAGAGGGATAACTGGTCTGGCTGTTCTGTACAGTTCTCTAATTACTTAAACTTCTGCATTATGACCAAGTTGGGGGTCTTTGTCCATAGCTTCCTCTTCAGCTGTGGATTCCTTTACTTGTGTTCTGGGCTTTTTGCTTTCTCTGTTCTGGTTTTATCAAAATAATTGATACTGCTTTCCATATTATAAAAATTCCTTAATATATCTGATCACTGATAGCCCCATTCTCAGATTGGGACTGTATATGGATTATCCTCTATATACTAACATTTTAATAGGGTTTTGGAAGGAACATTAGTTCATGTGCCACCTTGAAGTCTTAGGATGTGGCTGGAATATGAGGCAGTAAAGACCATACGGGACAGTCCTGAATGAGCCATCACAGTGAGAAAGTATTAAAGAGTCAGCCTTTTATGGCTATGTTCTGAGATCCCTACTGTGTGAATATTACAGTGACTGGACTGTTATAGTTTTGTTGTAAGTATAACACTTAAAAGGATTGCTAAGTATTCGTGTTGTGAGACTGCAAGGCAGGAGCCTCACACAGTGAGTAGCTTACAGAGGGTTCATAGGAAGGTGAGAGAATAGTCAAGATTTGAAATGCAGACACTAGTAATTATGATTCAGTGTTATCAATATCAGCATGAATTGGATAAATCCTTCAAAATATAAAGATATCTCCAGTGAGAGAACATGACCTAAGAAGTCCTAGGTGTGTAGCTTAAAAAGATTATGTTTCAAAGCCTTCTACTTATTTTTCCTAAGAGGGGAAATCTTGAGGCAGGCTAGCCTAGTGGTTAAAAGCGAATACTCTAGAATTGGATTTCTAGGGTTTGAAATCCATGTGTTCAGTACAAGAGCTTATTAAATAAGTGGTAGCCTGTAGGCCTGCAGGCCTAGAGGCCAGAATTAGTCCTCGGGGATTTTAGCTCAACTGTATGAATGTGTACTGATTATCATTAGGTTGCAGTTCCAGAGCTGGTCTCCGAGGACAGAGACACAGGAAATGTATTTTCCTAAATGTGGGGTGCTTACAGCTGGATAGAGAGATTGTCACATAAAGAAATGATTATGAGTAAAACCAGCAACAGAAGCATGGATAAGGCACAGCAGTAATACAGCAGGGAGGGTAATTGACAGCAGAGCCAGGGCGGGTTGTCAAGAGGATCAGCACCCATGGTCATGATACTGAAGAATGAGTAGGATCCTTCCCGTGGGACCTAGCAGGCAACTAATCCAGACTAATGTGCTTATCTCTAGATGTTTTTGTATGGTTATCTTAGTATGAAGAGATTTAGGGGTCAGACTGCCACATCCTGGGTAATAGTTGCTCTAGTCCATTGAGACCCTTGTACCTTTTCAATGTTTTGCACATGAAATGCTTTCTTAGCTATATCCTCTGCATTTTTACAGGCTGTAAAATTATCCTGTCACCCATAGCACATCTTGTAGTGGAGGTAGGTGGTATTTACCTATCTGAATTATTGGTATTTTTATTTATTTACTTGTTTTTCTGTTTACCAGGAACTAGTGGTAGTGGAGGTAAAGCCAGTTAATCCCTGATAAGAATGGGCTGTTGGGAAGTGTTAATATTATTTTGCAGTTAAAAAGGGAGGGGCACCACAAACTGCTTAGTCTTGGGAATAGGTGACAAATACGTTTTCCAAATCAAAAAGCTCTGCATTCCATTTTTAGCAGAGAACTTGAAATGGAAGGCATGATTTCAGTTACAAGCTCACTGAAAACTAAAAACTTTCCCTTTGCAATAAACTTAGTCCTACTCAAAACTGGAAAGTGATTATTTCCGAGGACAGGAAAAGAGGAGAGCATTTCATTTTAAAATGAGTATTGATTTTTTTTTTTCTTATTAGATCAAAACATGCACATTGTGTACAACAGAGAACTCAAGAATAAGGGAGACTAGTGATCTCATCTTTCTGGGTTAGTTACAAAGGTAACATTGTGGAATATTTCTTTAGAGCCTTTTTCCTATATACGTGACATTACATTTGGAAGGTAAAATTATTTAAACTACTTGTCATATTGCAGTATTACAAAAGAATCCAATTCTAATACTCACAAGCTTTCTTATACTTTCTAGTTCACATGCAGAAATTATCTGCCCTTTTTGGATTTGCTAAGGAGGACCCAGAAGCTACTTTCTCTCTAACTTTTGTCACTGTTTTCCAAGCTCCTTTCTTCCTCCCTCCCTTCTGAGCCTGGGATCATCACATTATTCTGCATCTGTCAGGCTTCTGTCTTTGGGTCCTGTGTTGCCTCAGTTGAGTGGAAACTCACTCCACTTTTTTCATAAAATAAAATTAATAATAAATAATTGATATTTTAACTTGGCCCAATTGGCCTCTCATCAAAATATTAGTACAATTTATAAGAACAATAGCATAAAGGGCTTTTAGATCTCTGTATCCCACAAATATATAATACTATTTAACTCTGGGATAACCTTGCACTTTTAATTGAAGGGACAAGTGAATATTCACATCCACCTCAGTGGCACATCACCTTGTGAAGAAATCAAAGTAGGAAAGGAAAAATGGCAAGAACTTGGAAATTCAAATAAGATAATACTAGGGAAGCTGCAAAGGCTTCAAATAAAAACTCTTCATTCAATTACTGAGCAAAACATTATTCACACTATTGTGATTAAGGTAACCTTAGGTATGGCACTCCTCAGAGAATTTATCTTCAAAACAAATCATAATGGAAGGTTGCTGTAACTGGAAATTGTCACGTTTTTTACTTCTAAGTTTGTCAAATTATAGTCAAGGGTGATGCTTCTAGATGGTGCTTAACAAATAGTTTGTGTTCAGCAAGTATTTGAGTAAATGATGAATTAATGAATGAGTGAATTAAGTAATACTGAATTGGTATTGGAAGTGTTTGATCAATTGTAGACTGTAGTCTGTAAGGGAAAACAATTACACTGGTCAGTTAAGTTTGCTACAGGTGTCAGCAGATGACTCTGTGTGTTGAGGACCACATCAAGATAACATATTGTTGTACTTCTAGCCTAGGACAATGCCAGGCGCAGAGTAGCTACTCAATAAATAAGATTTGGATGAATCTGAAATGGATGAATAATGAACTGTAACACAGAAGGGTGGGCATGCACACACATGTATGTATTAGTGCGTGAGTTTTCAGAAATATCACTTATAAGGCAGCAAGGAACAATTTTCTATACCTAATGAGTAATTGTCATTCATCCATGTACGTAGGTTTGCTAGGTTTATTCACACATACAACAGGCTTCACCCTGGCATTTCTCAAATGGTACACATATCTTCTGCTGGAACCTGAGATAATTAATTCAGATCACTTGGGGAATATTGACAGATTTCACCAAAAATCAGAAAGCATTCATTATCTATTTCTTTTTTTAAATTTATTTCTTTTTTTTTTTAAAAAAGGGATGCATGTGCAGAATGTGCAGGTTTTTACATAGGTATATATGTACATGGTGGTTTGCTGCACCTATTGACCAGTCCTCTAAGTTCCCTCTACTTACCCCTACTCCCCAACAGGCCATGGTGTATGTTATTCCCCTCTGTGTGTCCATGTGTTCTCAATGTTCAGCTCCCACTTATGACTGAGAACATGCAAGTGTTTGGTTTTCTATTCCTGTGTTAGTTTGCTGAGGATGATGGCTTCCAGCTTCATCCATGTCCCTGCAGAGGACATGATCTCATTACTTTTTATGGCTGCATAGTATTCCATGGTGTATATGTAGCATATTTTCTTTATCCAGTCTATTATTGATGCGCATTTGGGTTGGTTCCGTGTCTTTGCTATTGTGAATAGTGCTGCAATAAACATATGTGTGCATGTTTCTTTATAGTAGAATGAGTTAAAGTCCTTTGGGTATATATCCAGTAATGGGATTGCTGGGTCAAAGGGTATTTCTGGTTCTAGATCCTTGAGGAAGAGCCACACTGTCTTCCACAATGGTTGAAATAATTTACATTCCCACCAACAGTGTAAAATCATTCCTATTTCTCCACCACCTCACCAGCATCTATTGTTTCCTGACTTTTTAAAAACTGCCATTCTGACTGGTGTGAGATGGTATCTCACTGTGCTTTTCATTTGCATTTATCTAATGAACAGTGATGTTGAACTTTTTTTCTTATGTTTGTTGGCTGCATAAATGTCTTCTTTTGAGAAGTGTCTGTTCATATCCTTTGCTCACATTTTGATGAGGTTGTTTTTTTTTTCTTATAAATATGTTTAAGTTCCTTGTAAATTCTGGATACTAGACCTTTGTCAGATAGGTAGTTTGCAAAAATTTTTTTCCATTCTGTAGGTTGCCTGTTCACTCTGATGATAGTTTCTTTTGCTGTGCAGAAGCTCTTTAGTTTAATTAGATCCCAGTTGTCAATTTTGGCTTTTGTTGCAATTGCTTTTGGTGTTTTTGTCATGAAGGATTTGCCTGTGCCTATGTCCTGAATGGTATTGCCTAGGTTTTCTTCTAGGGATTTTATGGTTTGGGATTTATATTTAAGTCTTTAATCTATTTTGAGTTAATTTTTGTAGGAAGGGGTCCAGTTTCAGTTTTCTGCATATGACTAGCCAGTTTTCCCAGCACCATTCACTGAATAGGAGCTCCTTTTCCAATTGCTTGTTCTTGTTAGGTTTGTTGAAGATCAGACGGTTCTAGATGTGTGGTGTTATTTCTGAGGTCTCTGTCCTGCTCCATTGGTCTATATGTCTGTTTTTGTACCAGTACCATGATGTTTTGGTTACTGTAGCCTTGTAGTATAATTTGAAGTCAGGTAGCGTGATGCCTCCAGCTTTGTTCTTTTTGCTTAGGATTGTCTTGGCTGTACAGGATCTTCTTTGATTCCATATAAAATTTAAAACAGTTCTTTTAGTTCTGTGAAGAATGTCAATGGTAGTTTGATGGGAATAGCATTGAATCTATAAATTAGTTTGGGCAGTGTGGCCATTTTCACGACATTGATTCTTCTTATCCATAAGCGTGGATTTTTTTTTCCATTTGTTTGTGTTCTCTCCTATTTCCTTGAGCAGTGGTTTGTAGTTCTCCTTGAAGAGGTCCTACACATCCCTTGTTAGGTGTATTCCTAGATATTTTATTATCTTCGTAGCAATTGTGAATGGGAGTTCGTTCATGATTTGGCTCTCACCTTGCCTATTGTTGGCATAAAGGAATGCTTGTGATTTTTGCACATTGATTTTGTATCCTGAGACTTTCCTGATGTTGCTTATGAGCTCAAGAAGTTTTTGGGCTGAGATGATGGGGTCTTATAAATATAAAATCATGTCATCTGCAAACAGAGACAACTTGACTTTTTCTCTTCCTATTTGAATACCCTTTATTTCTTTCTCTTGCCTGATTGTCTTGGCCAGAACTTCTAATACTATATTGAATAGGAGTGGTGAGAGAGGGCATCTTTGTCTTGTACTGGTTTTCAAAGGTAATGCTTCCAGCTTTTGCCCGTTCAATATGATATTGACTGTGGGTTTGTTATAAATAGCTCTTACTATTTTGAGATATGTTCCATCAATACCTAGTTTATTGAGAGTTTTTAACATGAAGGGGTGTTGAATTTTATGAAAGGCCTTTTTTGCAACTATTGAGATAATCACGTGGTTTTTGTCTTTGGTTCTGTTTATGTGATGGATTATGTTTACTGATTTGCGTATGTTGAACCAGGCTTCCTTCCCAGGGATAAAGCGAACGTGATCGTGGTGGATGAGCTTTTTGATGTGCTGCCGGATTCAGTTTGCCAGTATTTTATTGAGGATTTTCACATCAATGTTCATCGGGGATATTGGTCTGAAATTTTCTTTTTTTGTTGTGTCTCTTCCTGGTTTTGGTATCAGGATGATGCTGGCTTCATAAAAAGAGTTAGGGAGGAATCCCTTCTTTTCAATTGTTTGGAATAGTTTCAGAAGGAATGGTACCAGTTCCTCTTTGTATTTTAGGTAGAATTAAGCTGTGAATCCATCTGGTCCTGGGCTTTTTTTGGTTGATAGGCTATTAATTACTGCCTCAATTTCACAGCTTATTATTGTTTTATTCAGGGATTAGACTTATTCCTGGTTTAGTCTTAGGAAGGTGTATGGGTCCAGGAATGTATCAATTTCTTTTAGATATTTCTTCTAGATTTTCTAGATTTACATAGAGGTATTTATAGTATTCTCTGATGGTAGTTTGTATTTCTGTGGGGTCAGTAGTGATATCCTCTTTATCTTCTTTTTTTTTTTTTTTTTTTTTTTTTTTTGCTTTGAGATGGAGTCTCCCTCTATTGCCCAGGCTGGAGTGCAGTAGCACAATCTCGGCTCACTGCAACCTCCGCCTCCTGGGTTCAAGTGATTCTCCTGCCTCAGCCTCCCGAGTAGCTGGGACTACAGGCATGTGCCACCATGCCCAGCTAGTTTTTTCTTTTGTATTTTTAGTAGAGATGGGGTTTCACCACATTGGCCAGGCTGGTCTCAAGCTCCTGACCTCATGATCCACTCACCTCGGCCTCCCAAAGTGCTGGGATTACAGGTGTGAGCCACCGCACCTGGCCTCCCTTTATCATTTTTTACTGTGTCTATTTGATCCTTCTGTCTTCTTCTTTATATGTCTAGCTAGTGGTCTATGTATTTTGTCAATTTTTTCAAAAAATTAGCTCCTGTATTCATTTATTTTTTTTGGAGGGTTTTTTGTGTCTATATCTCCTTCAATTCTTCTCTTATCTTAGTTATTTCTTGTCTTCTGCTAGCTTTTGGATTAGTTTGCTCTTGCCTTTCTAGGTATTTTAATTGTGATGTTAGGGTGTTGATTTGAGATCTTTCTAGCTGTCTGATGTGGGCATTTAGTGCTATAAATATCCCTCTAAACGTTGCTTTAGCTGTGTCCCAGAGATTCTGTCACGTTTTCTCTTTGTTCTCATTGGTTTCAAAGAACTTCTTGATTTCTGCCTTAATTGCATTATTTGTCCAAAAGTCATTCAGGAGCAGTTTGTTCAATTTTCATGAAATTGTGTGGTTTTGGGTGAGTTTCTTAATCCTTAGTTCTAATTTGATTGCACTGTGGTCTGAGAGACTGTTATGATTTCAGTTCTTTCGCATTTGCTGAGAAGTGTTTTACTTCTAATTATGTGGTTGATTTTAGAATAAGTGCCACGTGGCACTGAGAAGACTGTACATTCTGTTGACTCGGGGTAGAGAGTTCTGTAGACATCTACTAGGTCTACTTGATCCAAAGCTGAATTCTATTCCTGAATATCCTTGTTAATTTTCTGTCTTGTTGATCTGTCTAATACTGACAGTGGGGTATTAAAGTCTCCCATTATTATTGTGTGAGAGTCTAAGTCTCTTTGCAGGTTTCTGAGAACTTATTTTAGGAATCTGGGTGCTCCTGTAATGGGTGCATATATATTTAGAATAGTTAGATCTTCTTGTTGAATTGTTCTCTTTACAATTATATAAAGCCCTTCGTCTTTTTTGATTTTTGTTGGTTTAGAGCCTGCTTTGTCAGATACTAGGATTGCAACCCCTGCTTTTTGTTTGTTTGTTTGTTTGTTTGCTTTCCATTTCCTTTGTAAACTCTCCTCCATCCCTTTATTTTGAGCCTGTGTGTGCCTTTGCATGTAAGATGGGTCTCCTGAATACAGCACACTGATAGGTCTTGACTCCTTATCCAATTTCCCACTCTGTGTCTTTTAATTGGGGCATTTAGCCCATTTACATTTAAGGTTAGTATTGTTATGTGTGAATTTGATCCTATCATCATGATGATGTTTGGTTCTTTTGCACACTAGTTGATGCAGTTTCTTCATAGTGTCATTGATCTTTATATTTTGGTATGTTTTTGCAGTGGCTGGTACCAGATTTTCCTTTCTATATGTAGTGGTTCTTTCAGGAGTTCTTGCAGAGCAGGCCTGGTGGTAATGAAATTCCTCAGCATTTGCTTGTCTGGAAAGGATTTTATTTCTCCTTTGCTTATAAAGCTTAGTTTGTCTGGGTATGAAATTCTGGGTTGAAAATTCTTTTCTTTAAAAATGTTGAATATTGGACCCCAATGTCTTCTGGCTTGTAGAGTTTCTACTGAGAGTTTCGCTGTTAGTCTGATGGGCTTCCCTTTGTAGGTGACCTGGCTTTTTCTCTGGCTGCCCTTAACAGTTTTTCCTTCATTTCAAGCTTGGAGAATCTGGTTATTATGTATCTTGGGGTTGATCTTCTCATGGATTAACTTAATGATGTTCTCTCTATTTCCTGAATTTGCATGTTGGCCTGTCTTCGTACGTTGGGGAAGTTATCCTGTATAATATCCTGAAGGGTGTTTTCCAGCTTGTTTCCATTCTCCCCATCTCCTTCTAGTACTCCAGTAAATTGTAGGTTCTGTCTTTTTATGAAGTCCCCATATTTCTTGGAGGCTTTGTTCATTCTTTTTCATTCTTTTTCTCTATTCTTGTCTGCATGTCTTATTTGAATAAGGTGGTCTTCAAACTCTGATATCCTTTCTTCTTCTTGGTCAATTCAGCTGTTAATACTTCTGTATGCTTCATGAAGTTCTCGTACTGTGTTTTTCAGCTCCATTGGGTCATTTATGTTCTCCTCTAAACTCGTTATTCTATTAGCAATTGTTCTAACCTCTTATCAGTGTTCTTAGCTTCTTTGCATTGGGTTAGAACATGCTCCTTTAGCTCATCATAGTTTTTTATTACCCATCTTCTGATACCTACTTCTGTCAATTCATCCATCTGATCCTCTGTCCATCCAGTTCTGTGCCCTTGATGGAGAGATGTTGCGATCATTTGAAGGAGAAGAGGCACTCTGGCCTTTTGGGTTTTCAGCATTTTTTGTTATTGTTGATTCTTTCTCATCTTATGAGTTTATCTAGTTTGGTCTTTGAGGCTACTGATCCTTAGATGGGGTTTTTGTGGGGGCCTTTTTGTTGTTTTTGTTGATGCTGTTGTCACTTTCTGCTTGATTTTTTTTTTCTTTCAGTGGTCCAGTCCCTCTTCTGTAGGGCTTTTGCAGTTTCCTGGGGGTTCACTTCAGGCCTTATTCATCTGATTCATTTCCATGCCTGGAGATGTCATTCAAAGAGGCTGGAGAGCAGCAAAGATGGGTGCCTGATCCTTCTTCTGAGACCTCTGACCTTGAAGGCACCAACCTGATGCCACTAGGATCACTCCCGTATAGGGTGTCTGACAGCCCCTGTTGGAGGGTCTTACCCAGTTGGGTGGCAGGACTCATTTAATGAAGCACTTTGTTCCTTGGTGGAGAGGGTGTGTTTTGCTGGAGGGAAACCCACTCATCTGAACTGCCTGGATTCCTCAGAACTACCAGGAGGAGAGGCTAAGTCTGGCTGGTCCACAGAGACAGCAGCCACCCCTTCTGCTAGAGGTTCAGGCCCAGGGAGATCCAATTTCTGTTCCTGAGCCTCTGACTGGAATTATTATAGGATCCTGCAGGGAAGCCCCCCACCACTGAGGAAGGATGGGTTGGGGATAAGCCTGAAGAGGCACTCTGGCTGCAGACTTCCACTGCCGGTATGTTGGGCTGTGGGGACAAGTCTTGGGACAAGGCCATGCAGCCTCCCTTGTTCTCAGCAGGGGAAAAGCACAGCCTGGAGCTATAGAAATGGGTGCTGCCCTTCCCCCGCCCAGGGAACTTATCTTGTTAGGCAGTTGCCAGTCCCAGTGTTGGCTGCTGCCCCTCCCCAAAGGAACTCAAAAGGCTTAGACAGCAGGCAGCAGCCACAGCAGGTGCTGTGGCTCCCTCCCCGCAGGAGTTTGGTAGGCTTAAGCAGATTCCAGCTGAGAGGCTGTGAGAATCTGCGTGTTCTGGGGTTGGGACTCTAGGCTCTGGTGGCATGGGTTCGTGAGTGGGATCTTCTGATCCATGGGTTGCACAGTTCTGTGGAAAAAGCACAGTTTCCTCAGCTAGGTAGTGCACTCACTCACTGCCTCCCTTGACTGGGGGGAGGGGATTCCCTTCCCCGTGTGGCTCTCAGGTGGGCTGCTGCACCACACTGCTTTCCCTTCTCTCCATGGGTAACGCCAGCCTTCCAGTCAATTTTGATGAGAGAATTTGGATACCTTGGTTGCCAGTGAAGGATTCACATGCTTACCATGTTTTTTTCTGATGGGAGCCTCCAAATGTCATGGCTTCTGGTCAGCCATCTTGGTATTGCCTTCCTTATTGTTTATTTCTTAAGACAGTTTCACCTTGTAAAATTCAAAATTTGAGAAAGAAATAATGCAAGAAGTAGTATTTGCTTTTCTTTTTTATATTCTTTCAACTCTACTGCATTGAGCAATAGGCTGAAGAGATAATACACATTGGTATTCAAATAGTTCATTCTTGCACTATTATAAAGAAATATCTGAGACTGGGTAATTTATAAAGAAAAGAGGTTTAATTGGCTCAGGGATCTGCAGGCTGTACAAGAAGTGTGATGCTGGCATCTGCTTAGCTTCTGGGGAGGACTCAGGAAACTTTCTTTTTTTTTTTTTTTTTTGAGATGGAGTCTCGCTCTATCGCCCAGGCTGGAGTGCAGTGGCGCGATCTCGGCTCACTGCAAGCTCCACTTCCCGGGTTCACGCCATTCTCCTGCCTCAGCCTCCCGAGTAGCTGGGACTACAGGCGTCTGCCACCATGCCTGGCTAATTTTTTTTGCATTTTTAGTAGAGATGGGGTTTCACCGTGTTAGCCAGGATGGTCTTGATCTCCTGACCTCGTGATCCACCCGCCTCGGCCTTCCAAAGTGCTGGGATTACAGGCATGAGCCACCGCGCCTGGCCAGGAAACTTTCAATCATGGTGGAAGGTGAAGGGGAAGTAGGCATGTCTTACATGGCTGGAGCAGGAGGAAGAGGGGTTGGATAGGTGCTACACACTTTTTAACAACCAGATCTTGTGAGAATTCTGTCAGGAGAACAGTAGTGGCGGGATGGTAATAAACCATTCATGAGAAACCACCCCCATGATCCAGTCACCTCCCACTAAGCCTCATCTCTTAACGTTGGGGATTACAATTGAACATGAGATTTGGGTGGGGACACAGATCCAAACCCTATCAGCGTTACTTTCACTTTATAAATTGTTCTTTACAAAAATCTATGTGGTCAGTATTAAATCTAATTTTTATAGTTGGGAAAATTGGAATTTATTTAAATCAATGCTTCTCAAACTTTAATGTGCATAGGAGTCACAGAAATCTTGATAAAATGTAGTTTCTGATTCAACAGGCTCATCAATCTTTTCAGAGCTCCCCAGAATGTCAAACAGCCATTTGCCAAGCTAAGTTAAAGACACCACCTCTTCAAAGAGACCTTTCATAATTATTTCCTGTCTATGCTAATACGGCACCTGTGTTTATCTATATCTTAGCATTGGTAATACCGTATTACTTATTTGTGTGAGCCATTTTAGACTGTGAGAAGTTTGAGGATAGAGATTGTGTCTTGACCTCCGAGTAATCATTATCAAGGATTGTGCCTGAAAGAGCCTGGTAGCACAATTAACTTTTGCTAATGAGTGATATTATAGAAGGGCCACTTTCTTGCTGCATTAGTCAGTGGCTTTCTTTTAGTGTCCCTGGACCAGAAGTGCTTGTTCCCAGGACCCTCTTCTGTGACCTATGTGTTTTCAGGCAAGTTATCATGTACTTGAAATATCTTTTGTGAACAAGCTAGTTTAGTCCACAGATAATTCACAGATCACCTTCACGGTTGTTCATATATTAAAATTATAATAACTCATAAAGCGGTTGTGGTCCCTCCACATATTTCCTATTCAGGGCCTGATCACGTAGCCCTAGGTATGGGGTGCTACCTGTATCTAAAGTTTGGTCTTGCAGAACCCAAAGCTTAAAGTAGGACTGGGGTATAGTGCCACACAGTGTAATGACCAAGCTTGCATTAGCATAAGCATCTCTGAGAGTATGTTGAAAATTCAAATTTAAAGACCCTTCTTTAGGTGTACTAGATAGGGTCACCAGAAGTGACGTAGGAACCTGTGTTTTAAAGAGTTCTCCAGGTAGTTTTTATGTATAATATAAAATAATATATATAATATTAATATATAGCTGGGCACAGTGGCTCATGCCTGTAATCCCAGCACTTTGGGAGGCTGAGGCAGTGGCTCATGAGGTCAGGAGATCGCGACCATCCTGGCTAACACAGTGAAACCCCATCTCTACTAAAAATACAAAAAATTAGCCAGGCATGGTGGTGGGTGCCTGTAGTCCCAGCTACTCGGGAGGCTGAGGCAGGATAATTGCGTGAACCCGGGAAGCGGAGCTTGCAGTGAGCTGAGATCGCACCACTGCACTCCAGCCTGGGTGACAGAGCGAGACTCCATCTCAAAAAAAAAAAAATATATATATAATATATATATAATTTATATGGCTAATATATTAATATATAATATGTATTATATATTCTATATTATATATTATATAGAATATATATTATATTATATAATCATATTATAGATATAGTATTATATATAATATCTTAAAAATATATATAATATATATAATATAATAAGAAAACCATTAATAGAGAGTATAGTGATATCTGAACCAGAGTTTCCTAAATCCATGTAGTATGATAGGCATGAATATACTTTCAGAAACAATGGAATGCAATATTCAAAATAGTTTCTTGGAAAAATTTGAACACAGTATCACCATACCCACATTAATGTCAGAATAGATCCTGCAGAGACTGTTTTTAGAATAATTTACTACCTAGCAATAGTTGTAAACGTGTGAGATTATACTGCAGAAACCACAATATTTGATTCTCATAGAGCATTGGATCGCAACCTTTGACAGCACTTAAAAATTACCTGGAGTGTTTGCAATAGAACTCATTCCTGGTTCTTACCTCCCAGAGATTCTGATTTAACTGATCTGGCATAGAGCCCAGATTTGGGGATTTAAAAAAAAAAAATTGCTCTCTAGGTGATTTTAACATGCAGACAAGGTTGAGATCCTTTGATTTAGATTTAGAGTGATCATCTCATCTTCAATATGACTCCCAGCAGATAGCCAGGTATAGTTGTGTCCACTGAGACCACAATACCAAATTCCAAGATAAATTCCAGAAATCCCCTCTCCAGGACTCAAACCTCAGAATGCAGTGTTACAGGAGTTTTCATGAAATTTTGTTTGGGATTATAAAAACTTTGGTATTGAGATAAAATACATAAATCAAGTCTCAGCCTGGGTTTCTGGTATTTTCCTGTAGTAAAATTGGCCTTGAATCTCTTTTTTGTGGGAGATGGGAGATAGAGAAAAAGTAATGTTTTCGTATAGTGTTTTCCATCTTCCATTAGTAGATCATGAAGTCACTTTACTGGATCATGACCAGCATTGTTTTAAATGAAGTAAAACAGAACAGGAGAAAAAAACAGAGAATATAGAAGTGCATAGCAGTTATAAGAATAATACTTCATAAAACTTTAGTGTCAGTTTTATGCATTATACATACAAGTATGTGGCTACTTTATTACTGTGTAAAATGTATTTCTTAGTATGAGTCATGGTAAAAAACTTTGTATGTCAACACTTTAGAGGACATGGAATATTTGAAATGCAAGGGCTCAAAGAGCAGCGGTGGTATGAAGGAATGAGTACTGGACTTGGTGTGAATATCTATGCTCCAATTTTGGTTCTGCCAGTGACTTTCAGCTTCTAATTATACACCTGTAAAGTAAGAGTGATAGTATTCTCTTCCTTGGCTAACTCAAAGGATTGTTTTTAGATACTAAATGGTCTCGCAGATATTTACTATTTATCTTCCATATATCAAACTATTCTGAGCACTGAAGACGTAAGACAAGACACAGTTTCGCAATGTGAAGGGAAATTTTACTTTTTGTTGCTGCAAAAATAGAGTACCCATTCATTCCATTCACTCTGTGACCCTTATTATCTCATTGCTTTCTTCTTTATATCACCTTAGAAAAGGAAAGTCAAAATCCCAGGGAAAGCAAAAAAAAAAAAAAAAAAACTTATTTAGGTTTGTTGTAAAGGTGTGATTTTTTTTCAAACTCAGGGCCAAGATACGGACTTGAAGTCTGACATAACTTTGAATTATAGGACCTGGGCTTTTTGAGAGATTACAGGTTTTCTTGAGATGCATTTCAAAAACTTGGCTTGGAATATCAATAGTAAAAGACGAAATGACTTGCTACTACTATACTTTGTAATGTAAGAAGTACTTCTCTCGCATGGAAGGTGGTGAAGTTTAACTGAAGAGATATAATGATACAGGAAACTGACATAGAAAAGCAATACAAGTAGATGCTGGTATGGTTCTATAGGAAGTGAAGTCCTGTGCTTTACTATAATTCCTGCATCAAGCACGAATAAGAGAATTAGCAACCTGAGAAAATAAGCCCAAGTATGTGCTTCACCTTTCAAATGGTGGCCAGGGCAAAATTCCAACTCCATGGAGAAGCTTCATGAGGTGCTGAAAGATGGAGTATCCGCTGAGTCAGCTACTTAAATGGATGGGTCTGAGAGCAGTTTCAGGGAATATTAAACACCTGGGTATGGCAAATGGGCAAACATTCAAAAGATTTCTGTACTTCTCAGAGGGGAACAGAAATGTCTGAGAGAGGGCAAGTGTGCAGCAAGTATCCCCAGGGCTGGGGTAAGGATGCATAGATCTGGTGAATAAACATAATGACAAATCCAAAATCATTTAGCAGACACCAACATGGGAGGTGCAGGAGCGGGTGCATGGGGAATAGGGAAGACACCTCAGTCTAAGATGTAAAGGACACAGAATGACAATAGACTACCTCTTTTTCCCTTTGTCATGATACATGTAAGCCCACTGCATTGGGATGGCACCCGGAAAGAGAGAGAGGTGGGAGCATAAAACGTAGACTTGACTGAGCTCAAATGCTAAATGTATTGGGTTAAAATTCTACATTTACTCAAAAAAATCTAAGAAAATCTGGAAATGGTCGGGTATACCGGGTTAAATTTAATAGAGAGAAACACACTGGCAAACAAAAATGTTTTTTTCGCATACCTGCTAAGGATATAAAATGAGCATACCCCTCGGCCTTGAGGAACACATAGTGTGATAAGAAAACCACAATTAATTAATTAAATGTTGAATGTACACAATTAAGGTAGGCATCTTAAATTCTTTTTGTTAGGGCAGAGTATGAACAAAAGAATCTATTATTTTATTGCTGTTGTTGTTACTATAGCAAATACTTGCCTCTGCACTAGTAAGGCTACCAAAAAGGAAGGGAAGAACTTTTGGAAAAGTGGAGATCTTTGCTCTTTTTACATATGTCTCTCTTCTATGCAGGGAATAGAATTCACTGGAGCTGACAATAAATGATGTTTGTATAAGCTTTGAGTCAATGCAAATAATCTGATTGTCAGACTCACATAAACCAGAGATTTTTCAGAGTATCAAACATTACCAATAATTTCAAGAATATGGGCATTCAAGAGGCTAAGACAAAACTGGGAGAGGTCTGGGCTTCTGAGGACTATGCCCCAGGTCTTCCTCCTGCACTGGACACATAGTCTCTGGCTCAGAGTAGACAAGGTCTGTGAGTAAGATACATAGGTTATTGAATCATAAAGTGAGAAGCAGTTATTAATTGTTTACAAAACATTCTATAAAGTGTCTTCGAAAAGTTCTTGGGAAATGTATATTATGAAAAATCTGTGCATTGATTGCTACAAATTGTTTGCACCATAATAAATTAGTATTAACTTTTTATGACATGTCTGAAGAAGATCTAGTTTGAGGCACTGAGAAAAATAAGACATCAGTCTGGAAAGAGCCCCTATCAGAGCTAAAATTGAGGGAAAAACAAACATCAAATTTATGGTGAAGCTTGGGTGGAAGAATGATGAAATCATTAATGCTCTATGAAGGGTTTATGGGGACAATGCCCCAAAGGAATCAGCAGTTTACAAGTGGATAATTCATTTTAAGAAGGAATGTGATGATGTCAAAGATGGAACCTGCAGCAGGTTTCATCTGCTGACCTGATGATCCACATCAATTTTCTAGAAACAAATTCATTTTGTTCATGGCCTAATTGAAGAGCATCAAAAATTAACAGCAAAATAATAGTCAGCACTGTAGACATCTCAATGGTTCAGCTTGCCCAATTCTGACTGAAAAATTAAAGTTGAGCAAACTTTAATAATCTGTGAGTTCCAAAATCATCGTGCCCAGATGAGCTGGAGATGAGAGCAGAGCTTTCTTTTTTTTTTAATATATATTTTTTATTTCAATAGCTTTCAGGATACAAATGGTTTTTGGTTACATGGGTGAATTGTATAGGTGAAGTTTGAGATTTTAGTGTGCCTGTCACCCAGGTGGTTTACATTATATCCAATATGTAGTTTTTTCTCCCTCTATCCTCCAAATGCTCCCCTTTCTGAGTATTCATAATTCATTATATCACTCTGTATGCCCTTGCATACCCATAGCTTAGCTCTCATTTATAAATGAAAATATATCATATTTGATTTTCCATTCCTGAGTTAATTCACTTAGAATAATGGCCTGTAGCTCCTTTCCAGGGAAATTTTAAACAAGGGGGATCAAGATCATGAAGCATTTCTTCAAAGAATTGTACGGGGAGTTGAAACATGGCATTAGGACAAAGCACAATTAAAGCAATGGCTACCAAGGGGTGATGGAAGTGGTCCAGTCAAAGCAAAAGCAACTGGTCAAAAGATCATGGCAACAGATTTTTGGGGATGCTCAAGGCATTTTGCTTGTTGACCTTCTGGAGGGCAAAAGAATAGTAACGTCTGCTTATAATGACAGGATTTTGAGAAAGTTAGCCAAAGCTTTAGCAGAAAACCCCTGAGAAAGCTTCACCAGAGAGTCCCACTTCACTACAACAGTGTTCCTGCTCATTCCTTTCATCAAACAAAGACAATTTTGCAAGAGTTTCAATGGAAATCATTAGGCATCCACCTTACAGTCTTGATTTTGGTCCTCTGACTTTTAGTTTCCTAATCTTAAAAAATCTTTAAGAGGCACTCAGCTTTCTGTAATTAATAATGTAAAGACTGCATTGACTTGGTTACGTTCACAGGACCCTCAATTCTTTAGGAATGTAGTAAGTGGCTGCTTTCATTGCTTACAAAAATATTGATGGCGCTTATGTTGAGGAATAAAGTTTATATACACCTTTTAGCTTTTAATTGCATTTTTTCATGAACTTTTTGATGTTTCCTCATATTTTATTTACCTCAGCTTACATGCCATTTTCCAAGGGGTTGGGGGGTCATACTAATAAACCCAGAGATTCTGGGTTTAATTTCTATTGTACATAACTGGAGACATCCTGTTAAGAATGCCCAATAGTTAAAGACACTTATCTCAGCAAATATTATTAGATTATTTGCCAAGAGGTCTAATTATCATGTTAACAAATTTGGACAGGGTGACCTGACTTATTTGCTTTTTCTTAATAGCATGTTCTTGATAAAGGAAGTGAATGAATCTGAGACAAGCAGCTTCAACTCCCTTTTCCTTAACTTTTTTTTTTTTTTTTTGAGACGGAGTCTGGCTCTGTCGCCCAGGCTGGAGTGCAGTGGCGTGATCTCGGCTCACTGCAAGCTCTGCCTCCCGGATTCACGCCATTCTCCTGCCTCAGCCTCCCGAGTAGCTGGGACTACAGGCGCCCGCCACCACGCCCGGCTAATTTTTTGTATTTTTAGTAGAGACGGGGTTTCACCGTATTAGCCAGCATGGTCTTGATCTCCTGACCTCGTGATCCACCCACCTTGGCCTCCCAAAGTGCTGGGATTACAGGCGTGAGCCACCATCCCCAGCCTTCCTTAACTTTAATCAGGATGGGCTAGTCCTTTACTTATGATAGAAATAAAAGATTAAATGCCTTAAATGGAGACATAAACATAGGCTGTCTTTCTGTGAATACATTCTTATTCTGTTTTCCAGAATCTTTTTAGTTAGCGCATTTTTATTTTTGAAACAAAAGCAAAATAGTTCAAATTATAAAATTAACCTCTATTCATTGAAAGAGATTCAGCTATACAAAACACTCAGAGAGGAGATAAAAAATATCACATATAATTTTGTATTCCTGTGATAAAGTGTTACAATTTTCACATATATATTTAAAAAAAAAATGGTATCACTTTATATATGCTGTTATGTAATCTTCTTTTTAAAATTAATTATAGTATTCATCTATTTTTATTTTTTTGAGATTGAGTTTCACTCTTGTTTCCCAGGCCGGAATGCAATGGCGCGATCTTGGCTCACTGCAACCTCTATCTCTCGGGTTCAAGCACACACCTCAGCCTCCCGCGTGGCTGGGATTGCAGGTACCTGCCATCACACCTGGCTAGTTTTTGTATTTTTAGTAGAGAGGAGGTTTTACCATGTTGACCAGGATGGTCTTGAATTCCTGATCTCAGGTGATCCGCCCGCCTCAAACTCCCAAAGTGCCAGGATTACAGGCGTGAGCCACTGTGTCCGGCCAGTATTCATCTATTTTATAATATATGTCAAAATCAAAGTTATTCTCATGATTTAAAAAATTTTATCAAAGATATTTCAAAATCAGGCTGGTAAATAGAGTAGAATACTAAGTACAGATACTATAATTATTTTTAGGTTATCAAAATTGGTAATCAACAAACTTATGGGCTTTAAAAATATTTTTAGAACAAAATATTTTATTTATGTAAAGAATTTGTAGAAAATAAAGCTGTGTTTTCCAGTATACTAGCACTTTGCCATATGTGTCTACTTAAATTTAAACAAATTAAAATGAAATAAAATTAATAATTCAGTTATCTGGTTGCAGTAGCCACATTTCAAGTGCCTGATAGTCACATGTTGCTAGTGGCTACAATGCAATATAATACTACAATACACAAATATAAAATATTTCCATCATCACAGGAAGTTCTGTTGGTGAGTGTTGGTGTAAAGTTCTAAATATGTCACAATCTAAGTTTGACCAATTTTTTGAGCATTGAATATGTGTTAGATTTTGTGTTAGGCACTTCTCACTGTTCCCATGTGTTCTTTTACTTAATACTCAAAAAGGCTGTGGGAATGACATTGTTATATCTACATTGCAGGTTTAAAAAAAAGGAAAGTGGTGGCTCATGGAAGTGAAATGATTTGATTAAAAGCATAAGCAAGGCTGGGCACGGTGGCTCACGCCTGTAATCCTAGCATTTTGGGAGGCTGAGTTGGGTGGACCACGAGGTCAGGAGTTTGAGACCAGTCTGATTAACATGGTGAAACCCCTATCTCTACTAAAAATACAAAAATTAGCTGGGTATGGTGGCATGTGCCTGTAATCCCAGCTACTCAGGAGGGTGAGGCAGGAGAAGTGCTTGAACCTGGGAGGCAGAGGTTGCAGTGAGCTGAGATCTCGCCCTTGCACTCCAGCCTGGGTGACAGAGTGAGACTCCATCTAAAAAAAAAAAAAAGAAAAAAAATGTATAAGCAATTAGCTATATCCTCTCCAAGCTCCTAGTAGCTTTACCTCTGGCTACTTGAGACACTTGTTCTCATAGTGCATAGGCTGCTGATTTCTGCTGTGAGAGCCTAAGGAAACCCAACCCCTTGCATTCCTTACTGGGAATCAGATATGGAAAGAAAGAGCTCTGTCTACTAGGTTCTTCATGGCCGCATCTTCTTAATTGATTTGGCCTCTTGGAATGTGGCCCTCGGCTGCCCACCTGGAGCTTTAATATAAAGTCTCGGCTTTTCATCATTGCTCACAAAGCCCATCACACCCTTGCCTGAACCTAACTCTCCTGCATCATTTTTTCCCATTCTCTACTTCCCAATGTGTATTGTCAGTCATGTCAGGTTATAATTCCCAAAAGAGACATTGTGTTGCTCCCTACCTTCACGTATGTTGCTCACTTGACCTGAAAGCCTTTTTTACTCTTTTCAGTCTATTAAACTTCTGATGATTTTTCATAGCTCAGGTCCTGCTTCCCCCAGGATGCTTTAATTTAACCATAGAGAGAATGATTAGAAGTCCCCCAGCATGTCCTTATAGTGCCCTGTTCTCATGTGCTCCGTAAAGCATGCTTATCATGGAGTCATCATTGATTAGCTCATGTTTCTCTACGTTTTTTCTTGAGAGCTGGACCCATATCTTAATCTTGAATAATACCAAATACAGATATAAATGTTCTCATCAGTGGAGCACCTTTATTTTCCAGATAGGAGGTATCATATTACCTGAAGATTAGAAAGTAGAAGGAGAGAGAATCCTTTCTCAGAAAAATAGACCTCAAAAGATCAGAGAACGTCCACCTTTTTTCCACATTCCATTTCTTCCTTTTCCCCCAAAACAGATGAGGACAGGCACCCATCTTTGATGGTCCTGACACTAAAATGATCTCTAGGAATACCTTGGCTTCCTGCTTCAGAACGTGGAGAAAAAAGAGAAAATCTCCACATACAAGTGCCTGTAGCAACTTGAGAAGGTGGCGACAGAAGGCCTCTCTGATAACCTTGCTCCCCTCCAAGTCCACAAATGTACCCCATTCCATGTGCTTGAGAGGAAGGCCTCTGTTTCTCTTGCATCCCAGCTCCCAGCCAGGCTGCCTGAATCTTTCGAGATGTTCTCCTATCCCTTCATTAACTCTCTTCTGTGCCAAAGGGAGCTGCTTGCAGTGACGCCTGCCATAATATGTCACCAGCTGACATGCAATCACTTCGTGGAGGAAACTGCTTGGTCACAGGACTCACATAAGACTGACACACTGCCTCTCCTTGATGGGAAAGAACAATTCTTCTACATTCTTAGGTAGAAAAAAATTGGTATAAAATGCTAAACTCCTGTAGCAATGTGATGTGAATAGGGACATTATAAATACAGGAATTGTTATAACTGTCATTCACCTTTCTAGCCTTGGGATGCATGGCGCACGGTTATGATAATAACTTGCCCTCGTCTCAAGCATATTGATTCCTTTATCCATATACTTATTCATTTATGTATTCAGAAAATGTGGGGAGCAAAATCCAGGCACTTTCAGGAAGTGCTAAGGGACTGAGAGGTCAACAAAATATAGTCTCTGCCATTAATAACATCTAATTCAAGCAGGTGACACAGGCACATAACCATGATTATAATGCAGTGAGACAAGGGCCTGGAAGAGAGTCAGGCACAAAGCACTGTCAGGTGAACAGAATGGAAAGTGCCATTCATGATGCCTGAGGGAATCGGGGAATGTTTCATGGGGAAATGAAATAGGAGCTGATATTTGCAGGACAGTGGCATTTTCCTGGTCTGGGTAGGGAAGCAGTCAGTCTGGCAGGGGCAATAGCAGGTGCACAGAAGGTAAGTGTAAAGGATCATGGATTGCAGTGTTCTGGGTCTGGAGGTGAGATAAACAGATAAGGGTCATAAGAGCTGGTAATGGACAGCACAGCAGGGAACACATTGTATGAGGCCTTAAAAGCCCTAGTCAGGAGTTTGAACTTTCTCATGTTGACATGGAAGAGTCATCAGTTATTTAGGTAGGATTGAGCATAATCAGCGATTTTAAGATGAATGCTCCCCAACTTAATGGAGTCAGAAGCAATAACATACTTTTGCACTTCTGTCTCTTCTCCTTGCTTATTTGTATCTTTCCCTGTTTTAAATTAAGTGTTAACATCTCTGAAACACACACACAAAAGGCCTGGTGGTTTATACTTGCAGGTAGTGTGAAAAGAGGGGAGCTTGGCAGACTGATTCTTACTCTATTGGGTGCAGCAGGCCCTAGAAGTGGAAATCTGAGTATCTTGGGGTTTGTAGAGTGAGGAAATCAAGGGGCTCAAGGGTGCCAGTATGGGACAGAGAAGGGTCAAGGGGCCTTGGAGCCTCACTGCCTGATCCCCTGTTGTAGTGAAGGCTGATCTGATGCCAAAAGATATGCAGGGGAAGGGTCTAGAGGACACTCACACATATAAGGTAAAAGCCATGGATGAGATTAGAGAGACATGGGAACACTGCAAATGGCAGACTCATCAGTGCAGATAAAGGCCAGTGCTTTGCTGATTGTGTATTTGCTTGGGCAAGGTATGTCCATTAAAATTTGTGTGTGTAGATAGAGGCCCATGAGAAGGTATCAATAATAAAATGGCCACGTGGGTCTTTTTTTTTAATGCCCTAAAGGAGATGATTAACCCTAAAAGACTGTGATATTTTCTGAGATTATGCCAGGTAACATGTGTATTGGGTTTAGTCAGACCTAAGTTTGAATCCCAGTTCTACTGTTCACTATTTCTGTAATCCCTGGCAAATTGCTTACAGTCACCAACTCTCTGTCTCCTCCTTTATAAAACAGGCATGAAAATACTTACCTCTCAGCATAATTGAGAGGACTAACTGAAATAATGTGTGTAAAATGCTCAGCCTATTGCCAGGCATTCAAAGAATGGTAATTATTATCTTACATAGTTTGCATATTTTGAATGTAGCAGAGTGTGGGGCATTCAAGAAACTTAGAAATACTCTTTGGTGTGACTTCTGGCTTTCAAGTACACCTGAGTTTAGATTAATCTTTTGCAAGTATAAGACACATTAAGAGTTATCACCGGTTGGTATTGAAGGAGATAGTCATTTGTCAGTAATATTGACCCGAGGAAAACCAGTCAGGTGTAAAAGGCATCATTTTGAAATGATGTGATAAATGAAGCTCCATCATTTGTATGAGGAGATAAAAATAGGGTCAGATCTTATGGGCCTGCTCTGTCATAGTTAAATAGTCATTGCAGTCCCAATAAGCAAGATTCCTTAGTCTTCATATGAGCTAGGCTTCAGAGGTACCGGTCCATGGAAAGAATGGAGATGAAATTTGTGTACCAAAAGTATCAAAACCTGAGACAGAATGACCATTTGAGAAAAAAAAATAATTTCAAAGTGCAGTAAATAGGCATCAATGTTCCCACAAAAATTAGTAGATTTAAAAATATTTATTTGAGTATGTATATCATTCATTTATTAGAATTATTCAGTGACAAGCCTTAAGTGACCATGTCTGAAGGCCAGCAAATTTTATTAAAATTTAACCAAGAGCAGAGGAAATTTTGACATGCTGCTGTTATTCCTTCAGCATTCAGGTTTATGTTTAATTCAGTGTTTCATAATTTGCTATGAAATAAACTTCCTGCTATGAAAAATTTACAAAATGTGGAGCAATGGGAGTATATGTCAGGTACAGTATGATATTATTCTCTGCTTAAAGAGTTGTTTATGTGCCATGAACTTACTCTGGTGTATATTTAAAAGGAAGATAGAAGTTAGTATTAGATGCTGAAGAAACAGAAAGGTTTATATTTAATTTCCTGATCACATACACAAATTAGAGGTTCATCATCTGCCCTGCATTGTTCTAGACACTTCTGGGATGGCACAACCTCCAATCTGGTTTCCCTGCTTCTGGCCTCTCTGGCCTCTAATTTCTCCCCATTAATGTGAGAATTCCCTTTATAAAATGAATACATATTCCAACCTTAACTTTATTTTTAGCAATTCATAATTTTAGCTATTTATGGGATACATGTGCTATTTTGCTGTATGCATACAACCATGAACTCGGTATTTAGGATATTCATCACCTCAAATATTTATCATTTCTTTGTGTTAGGAACATTTCAAACCTTCTCTTCTGGTTATTTTGAAATACACAATAAATTGTTGTTAACTATACTCACCCTACTATGCTGTTGGACACTAGAATTTATTCCTCCTAACTGTATGTTTTTATGCATTAACCAACCTCTCTTCATCCACCCTCTTCCACCCTTCCAGCCTTTTGGAACCATCATTCTACTGTCTCCCTCCATGAGATCAACTTTTTTCACTTGCATATATGAGTGAGAACATGCAATATTTAACTTTCTGTGCCTGGAACATTCCACTTAACATAATGGCCTTCAGTTTCATCCATGATGCTGCAAATAACAGAATTTCATTATTTTTATGTCTGAATATTATTCCATTGTGCATATATACCATATTTTCTTTATATATTCATTTGTTGATGGATACTTAGGTTGATTTTATATTTTGGCTATTGTGAATAGTGTCATAATAAACTTGGGGTGCAGGCATCCCTTCGATATACTGATTTCATTTCCTTTGAATAAATACTCAGTAGTGGGATTGCCAGATCATAGAGCAGTTCTAGTTTTAGTTTTTTGAGAAACCCCACACTGTTTTCCATAATGGCTGTACTAATTTACATTCTCATGAACAGTGTGTAAAAGTTCCCTTCTCTCTACATTCTCACCAGCATTTATTATTTTTTGTCTTTGTGATTATAGCCATTCTAACTGGGGGAAGATAATACCTCACTGTGTTTTTTATTTGCATTTCCCAGATGATTAGTGATGTTGAGCATTTTTAAAATACGCCTGTTGGCCACTCCCATCTTCTTTTGAGAAATGTCTATTTGGGTCCTTTGCCTACTTTTTAATGGGAAATATATATAAATATATATATATTTGCTGTTAAGTTGTTTGAGTTCTTGGCCCTATTTCTCACCATATACAAAAATCAACTCAAAATAGATTGAAGACTTAAACATAATACCCCAAACTGTAAAACTACTAGAAAAAAAAAATAGAGTGAAAAGACTTCAGGATATTGGTCTAGGCAAAGATTTTATGGCTAAGACTACAAAAGCACAGGCCATGAAAGCAAAGGAAATGATCAACAGAGTGAAGAGACAACATGTTGAATGGGAGAAAATATTTGCAAGCTACTCATCTGAAAAAAAAATTAGTATTGAGAATATACAAGAGAATCAAACAACCCTAGTTTCTGAAGGTTTCTCTCTGTCTTCTCTCTCTCTCTCTCTCCTCTCACCATCTTGTAGCATCAGGAAACTTTGATCTCCAGTGGCCTTTGTAGTTTCTAGCAAGAGTAGTAATGGGTCACAGGCAATGTCTGCTAGGATTTACAAGCCCCAGAGAAGTCAATAGTTCTAGGAGAAGCAGTTGCAATCATTGTAGTGGTCTCCACCACCACCATCAGTAGTGAGTACTCACCTGGGTTTATTAGTATCATTTCCTCTTTTTTGTCCCTACAATCCTAGGACCTTCCTGTAGTTTCCAATCTCTGTGTTACTCCACCTTTCCTTTATCTTCCTCAACACTTCAAACAGTTTGACACAAATATCCTCTATCAAAATACCTCTGTTTGAAATAAATAATGCGATTTCTATTTTCCTGATTGGTCCCTGATTGACTCAAAGTCCTATCAGCATGTGAGTACCGGTGGGGTCAGAGTAACAATAATGGCCCAAAATGTCTGCTTTTTGCCATTATCTGCTGTACAGATCTTAGGCACCTGTGACATTGCTCTCACTATGCGTAACAGGGAGTCCGTAAGAAGATCTGTGTGTCAGTTCAGCTGCGTAGAGTCGCTGCAATGCCCAGGTTCTTGGGCATCTGTCATCTCCTATCATGTATTATACTCACAATCACTGCTCTTCTGCAGTTTTTCTAGGCACTGTCTCTGGTGCCAAAGCATTGCACATTCTCCCTTGTACACTTCATCATCCCTTTTCACCTGGCATCCAAACAACATTACTTGTGTCACTGGAAATCAGACCCTCATAAAAATACTCCTTTAACTCAGGTCTAAAAGCCCCATATTAAGTAGAATATGAGCTAGAATGATATAACAAAAAGATTCCAACACATTTTGGCTTCAGCATGATAAAAGTTTATTTCTGTCGATGTGTTTTCTAGAAGTGAGAAGCCTGGGGCTGATGTTAGTTGTTCTGTCTCACCCAGTTTAATGAATTAGCTCTTGCCATCCTCAAAATATGGCTTTTATCTTTGTATCCAAAATGGCTACCTTGTTACCATTTCCCAGACAGAGGAAAAAGGGAATCTTTGCTTAAGGAGATCACTGGAAGCTATTATAGACTTCACTTCCGTACACATCCCTCTGCCTGTAACTAATTCACATAACCACACCTATCTGGGACAGAGACTGGGAAATTTGTCTTGACTGGATAATCAGGTGCCAAGTTAAAACTCTGGGGTTCAGAGTACCATGTGCGGATGTGTTTTGGGATCTAAGCAAGAGCACCCTGCGGAGAGCCTAGGGGAGGTGACACCAAACCCATTCTCTGCTTACCAAGCTATGAGCCTCAGCCCATCATCTTTGCACAAAACCTCATCTGCTTGTCAAGCCATGTGTCCACAGGGTTATCTCTGCCCCAAGGGGCACCTTTGTTTCACTTGTACAAGGGGACTATTTAGACTAGTGGCAGTTCTGAAGACTCTTAATAAAATATATTAGCAGTCTATATCACAGATTGTCTCTTCATAGGGTTCATGTCTAGTCCGTGGGGCTGAGGAAAGTTGGGGAGAATTTAGAAACAGACACTATTCTATGGCCTCCAGTTTTCTCTCTCTTCTATATGAGCGCAATACAAAAATCTTGTTCTAACCAAAAACAGACTGATAAAAATTACTTCTTGTAAATTAGCTACCTCTCTAATCTTCCCTACTAATTCATTCACCTCTTTTATTACCAATGGTCTGAATTAGCTATTATTATTCCTAAGTTACATGTAAGGAAACTGAGGCTCAGAGATATTGTGTAACTTGCTTAAGGTCACACAGCTTGTAAGTGATCAGGTCTGTGTGACTCCAAAGCCATTGCTGTTTTTGTTATACGACACTGCCTATTAAGTTACAAGCACTAGTACCTTGTGATAAAAAATGGGCTACTTGTAATATGAACATTTTTAATAGAGAAGTTCCAAGAAACAGGACATCACCAGGGCCACAATGTCATTGTGGTTTACACTTCCCATGAACTCTTTCCAATAAACATTTCATTTAAATTTAATAAAGCAGTTAATAAAGCCATAAAGGTTAATTACTAGTTAAGGGAAAAATATGACTTCACTTTGGTGAACATGTGAAAAATGAATCAACTTCTTTCTCAGTTAACCCAGGATTATACAGGCAATAAAGCATGATTATGGATTTAACATGTTAATTCCCAGTAGATTTAATAGCAGTGCTGTGAAATACATGACCAATTGCTAACCCATCTGACAAGCCTTCAGACAGCACTAATCAAGATTAAATCACTTGGCCCACATGTGGATGCAATATATCTTTCGAGAAAAAATGACCATAATTTTTCATCATAGAGGTAGTATACATCCCTGGTGATAGGATGAGAAGCAGAGAAGAAAAAAGTGAAGAACACAATTTGTGATCTCAATCTGACACCTCACTTTAGAAGCTATTTTTGAAGAAAATAACTTTACCTTATTTTCATAATTTTAAGATCTCCAGGGTTTAGTGCTGGTGGAATGATTCATGCTTTACCTTTAACTTGGGGCATAAAGCAAAGCATCCACATCCTTAAAATATTTTGCCTTTCCAAAAATAGATCACTGGCAGAGTCAGCCCCTTGTAGCTTTGCTCTTACATATTTCAGCAACTCTTCAGGTTTCATCACTGTGATTTCAACTTTTAAGAAACAGAATCCTAAATAACACCATATTTCCTTTCTCATGAATCGTACTGCCTGGTAACCATAAAAGAAAAGCGTTGTGCTCTTTTGATTACCTGAAAATTAGGAACAGGGGTCTGAGAACTATGGGCTTTGGGCCAAATCTGGCCCACTACCTGTTTTGTAAATAAAGTTTTATTAGTATTCAGCCAAACCGTTTCACTTATGTATCATCTCTGGCCATTTTCATGCTACAACAGCAGAGGTGGCAAGTTGTGACAGACAGTATATTTTCCCAAAGCTTAAAATATTTATTATCTGGCCCCTTACATAACCTTTTTGCTGATTCCTGGTTAAGAGTTTCATTTTTTGTTAATTCAAACTCAACTGAAACATGGATATTTTCAGGGTCTTCTATTTCTCCCATTTATATAGCCCATTTTGTTTCCCAATTGTCTAAAGTCTCACATCAAAACTTCTTCTCACTTCACATTTTAGTGATTAGAATTAAATATGGGGGCTTGTGCTCTAATACACAATAGATCCTCAAAAACATGAATTCATTGCCTCTCCACCAACATTTTGTTGTTCTCGTTTTACAAGGAAACAGTACAGTGTGATGGTAAAGAACAGGGAATTGGCTCTACGCTTGGGGTCAGAGCCCAGAAGATTAAACCAGCTAATATATTTAAAGGTTGATGTCACTGTTCCTGGCACATTGTCTACGTTCATTAATTGCTGGTTTCTTCCTCTTCCTTTCTTCCTCTGTTATTACCCATGTTACCTAGGGTACATTTCTTAAGTCCTCTGTGCCTTGATATTTTTATCTATAAAATAGGAATTATGATAACAATAATATACCCACCTCATAGAGTTTTTGGTAGGATTAAAAAAGGTAACACAAGCAATATGTTCAGAATAGTGCTGGGCACACAGTAAGCACTACACCAGTGTTGCTCACCGTTATCACAATGATCTTCCTCCTCATCTTCATCAACTTCATTTCATTAAAGAGGTTAGTCATGTTGGAAAGGATTAACTCATTACCCACTGGCTAACTAAAAAAAAAAAAAAAAAAAGGATTTACTTAGGTAAGTGTGAGGTATAGGATTGTAAAATCTAACCAGTCCTGTGTTTAAGTCAAGCTCTGTCACCTTTCATTTTTGGGGGTTGAGAGTCAAGCTCTTGCTCTGTCACCCAGGCTGGAGTGCAGTGACATGCTCATGACTCACTGCAGGCTTGACTTTCCAAGCTCAATCCTCCTCCCACCTCAGCCTCGATAGTAGCTGGGACTTACAGGCGTGTGCAACCACACCCAGCTAATTTTTGAAGTTTTTGTAGAGATGGGGTTTCCCCATGTTGCCCAGGCTAGTCTTGAACTCCTGGGCTCAAGTGATCCACCCACATGGGCCTCCCAAAGTCCTAGAATTACAGGCATGAGCCACTGTGCCCAGCCCACTGTTTCTTGTTCTCTAACATTTCATTTAGCTTCTGTGCACCTGAGTTTTCACATTTGTGATATGAAGTAAACAATACGGATCTCATCAGTGAGTTGAAGAGTAAACCATCGACTATATTTAAAGGCTGATGTCACTGTTCCTGGCACATGGTATAGGCTCATAGTTGCTGGTTTCTTCCTCTTCCCTGCATCTGTGTCCTTGAAGGTAGCCTGACTCTCCTGAATGTCTTGCATTTCCTGATTGTTCATGCTCTGAGCTCCAATCATGCTCATTACTTCACAATTTCACATGTGCCCTCCTCTTTTCTCTGCCTCTTTGTGTTGGTAAATTTTGGTGTCACCTTGAATGGTCTAAGGGGTACCCAGATGGCTGATTTCTGGGTATGTCTGGCAGGGGCAGGTTTCCAAAAGAGGAGATTAACATTTGACTTGATAGACTGAGTAAAGAAGATCTACCTCACCAATGTGAGCAGGCATCATCCAATCTGTTGAGGCTGGAACACAACAAAAAGGCAGAGAAAGGGAAAATTCTCTTCCCTCCTTGGCCTGGGACGTCCATCATCCCTTGCCTTTGGCCATGGGATGTCTTGGTTCTTTGGCCTTTGGACTCTGAGACTTTCACCAGCACCCACTCCCCGATTCTCAGGCTTTTGGTTTGGGACAGGGAAGTTAGACCATCATCTCCTCTGGTTGTCAGGCCTTTGAAGTTTCACTGAATTACACCACTGAATTTCCTGGGTTTCCCACTTGTAAATGGCATAATGTGGGACTTGTCAGACTTCAAAATTATATGAGCTAATTCCCATAATAAATTTCCTCTTATATATCCATGTATATCCTACTGGTTTTTCTTATCTGGAGAATTCTGCCTCCTACAACCACTGATCCTATTCAATTCATATGTAAATACACTCAGTTAATACACTTAATTTGTGGTGGGTTAATTCTTGTGTTCAGACCAACCTGTGTTTTCTCATATGGTAAACCTTTAATAATGACAATAGTAATAATAGCTTGCTTATACTCTTTCTCACTCTGTCTCCTCTTCGCCACATGTAAATGTATGTATGTATGTGTGTATATATATACCACTATGTGCCAGGCAGTGTTTTAAGAATTTTTAAAGAATTTTACACTTTATTGAACACTCATAACCACGCTTTGGGTCAGACACTATTGTTATCTCCATTCTATAGATGAGGACATTGAGCAATAGAGGTTCCAAAACTTGACCAAGGTCATGTACTTAATAAGCACAAAGTAAGGATTTAACTCCAGGCCGTCTATCCCTGGAGTTTGTGCTTTTAGCCACTATGCTATTCTGCTTCTATAAATGCTTTACAAAATCTTAATGGACCTCATAAACATGCTCTACCAATGCATTTCTGCCTTGGTATATCCATTGATGTCTATTTCATGTATGGAATAGTCCATCTGTTTTTACACATATAATATAAAAGTTATATGGTGTATGTATATTTTTTCTAAAAAGAAACTCATTCAAGTAGTAATAAATAAGGAATAACTATTTAAATTTATTAATTAGATTCTATTTACAGTACTGTCAACCTCAAATTTTTGTTTGACCTGAAATCTTATTTATTATAGTCGCCATTGTTGGCTACTACATAACAAACTTGTATTTAAAAACTTTGGTAGAAAAATAATTTATGGCTGGCATTCAGTCCTAAAACTGTTATTTTAAGGAAGTGCTTCTCAAAATATTCTGCATATAAATCTCCAGGGGATAATATTAAAATTCAATTTCTGGTTTGGGTTGGGGCCCTTGATTCTGAATTTTTATCAAGTGGCAAGTATCTTTTGATATAGTACACAAAGACTTTCATGTTAACCTGTAAGTGATTATCTATCTAAGGGCATCCTTTAGAATCTCCTTGGGCTTTACTTTGCCTGGGCACAGTTGATTGACTTTTAGGTTCTAATACAGAAGAGTGACTGAAATGAATCACATTGGATTTCACGGCAAGGGTCCTTCTTGAGTCACTATTTCCTCATGATGCCTCCTACAACCACTGATCCTATTCAATTCATATGTAAATTTTTTTCTGTATCCTTCATCATCCATTTTTCCAGTCAGCATTAACTAAGCACTTACTATGTGCTAGGCTGGTCCTTTTCTTGAAGAAGTTCTCATTCTTAAGGGAGGGGTATGGGGAGAGTAAATTCAGACATGTAAGATAAAAATGGCAAAATAAGTATTTTTGGTTTTACAATAGAAGTTCAGGGGCACAGACTGGGCACGGTGGTTCATGTCTGAAATCCTAACACTTTGGGAAGCCAAGGCAGGCAAATTGTTTGAGCCCAGGAGTTCAAGACCAGCCTGGCAACATGGCGAAGTCCCATCTTTACAAAAAACACAAAAATTAGCCAGGTGTGGTGGCACATTCCTGTAGTTCCAGCTACTTTGGAGGCTGAGACAGGAGAATCACTTGAGTCCAGGAGGTCAAGGCTGCAGTGAGCCGTACTCACATTACTGCACTCCAGCCTGGATGACAGAATGAGACCCTGTCTCAATTAAAAAAGAAAGAAAGAAAAGGAAGTTTGAGGGTACAAAGAAAGTGATACAAAGAAACTTCTAAAAGCTTGACAGTTGGGAAAATATAAAGTAAAACTTTGAAAAGATTGTGTCCCTTAAATGGATTCTAGAAAGTGTTCTCTAAACAACAGAGGAGCAAAGACTTTGCAAGCTAAGAAGTTAGCATGAACATGCGCAATGGCCTGAGCTGATTCAGAAACTGACTTGCTACTGGTATTGCTGCATTTTAAATTAAAAAGAAAAAAAGCAAAGAATCTGCTACAGTAGAGACTGGGAAAGTATTGAAGGGTTAATCAGGGGAGTGGTTGATCACTGCCTTGCATTTATGCACCTATTCTTCTGAATTATAAGTATATATAAACAATAAGTATATATGCACAATCCTCATATCTCAAAATATGATTTTATGTAATATTTAATATACAAAATATTTATAATATATTTGTTTGTTAGGAAGCCTAATATAAAAATATACCTGTCAACCCGCTATGCAGCTTTATACTTTGAACACTACTGAAACTGTTGAAGCTGTGTTCAGATACTTTCTAATTTATGTTAATAAACCATATGCCAATGAGACAAAACTGCACATGACAGCATTTCTATACAATGTTCTAAAATTTTACATTGGAGCACTTAATAATGTGACAAAATTTCTTATCAGTCCTTAGTTGTAAAATACTTCCAGTAGGTCGATAGTCACTTTGATGTGACTAACTTAATTAAATCAAAAATTGAAGATTTATAGCATATTCAAAATGGAACGAAATCTAGAGATCCTCTAGCAGAGTGTTTCTAAGTCCAAATTGTATTACAGGCCAGTAAACCACTTAAAATCCACTATAGACCCTAATAATGTGACAAAAAAGTCCAGATGAGTATGAAAGATGAGCCCAGTCAAAGCCACTGGCATGGAGAATGGTGAGGAAAGCTCAGATGCAAGGCAGTAGCATTGTTTTACAGAACATCAGATCAGTGGTTCAAAAAGGGCCTGAACAAATTACATTTAACTGAGGTGATAACTGAATTGCAGAGAAGTTAGCTTATCCAATATCATACGGTTCAATAATACCAAACCAATTAGAGAAAATATGTTTATTGAACAACAACATGGAAGACACTGGAGTAAGTGTTGTGATGGAGATGCATTTTGTTTAAGACAAGGAAGTTATAATCTATTTTATTGGTAAGAGATGATGTGTGCAGATAACGGTGTGTTCCTGTGCATGATATATATATATATATATATATATATATACAGGCAGGCAAATTACATAAATAAATGTGTAATACTAGAATGACAGAGCCGGGCACAGTGGCTCACACCTGTAATCCCAGCACTTTGGGAGGCCGAGGCGGGCGGATCACGAGGTCAGGAGATCGAGACCATCCTGGCTAACACGGTGAAACCCCGTCTCTACTAAATATACAAAAATTAGCCAGGCGTGGTGGCGGGTGCCTGTAGTCCCAGCTACTCCAGAGGCTGAGGCAGGAGAATGGCGTGAACCCAGGAGGCGGAGCTTGCAGTGAGCTGAGACTGCGCCACTGCACTCCAGCCTGGGTGACAGAGCTAGACTCCGTCTTAAAAAAAAAATAATAATAATAGAATGACAGTAGCAGTGTGGATTATTACCTGGGGAAAGAGAGCCCAGAGTCAGGAAAAGAGAGCCCAGAACCAGGGAAAGAAGTTAGGAGGATACTGTAAGTGTTCCACTGTGCACAGGTGGAAAGCCTTCTCTAAAATGTATCTGTGGGGATTGATAAATTCTCATTAGTTAAAAAATGCACAATGGAAAGCTGTAAGTATTAATAATTCATTCATTTTTATATTCACTCCTGACAATGACTTTCAAGTATCTTCAGACATCTCATTTCTCTTTACCTGCTTTTTATTAGACAGATAAAATATACCTCAAGGAGTATCACTCAAAGAGCACTAGGGAGTCAAGGACAGAGATAAAAACTTGCCCTGGACCTCCACGGTTTCAGCTGACTCACATGCCATAGAAGATATTGTGTGAACTGAGGCATATGTATTGAAAATCAGTCACCTGCCTACTCCCAGCTGGCTGAGATGAACCCTTTGGCATCAAAAGGACAATTCAGGGTGAACTTGGAAAAGAGGAATTGGTTTTTATTCTTATAAGTAAATAGAAGTGACCCTTTGGCACCTCATCCTGTACGATTATGTTAGTATTCTGGATTTTGAATGAAAAAGTGCTCTCAGTAGCAGAGAGGACTAGGTGTTTAACGGTTGTAAGTATTTCTGAGTTAGATTTGAAAAACTCGGTCAACCAGAAGAAGCTATAAAAACGCAAAGCATGGGCAGTTAGAACTACAGTTTTACTCTCAGCTCTGTTGCTTGTTATGATATAATCTCTTTGAAACGCATTTTCCTTGTTGAGAAGATGAGCGTAATTAAGCCAACCTTACTCACTTTTTGTAATAGTAAAACGACATAGTGTTTGTGAATGTGTTCACCAGAGGATGTGAAAGATAGATAAATAAAAATGGCAACAACAACTAAAAAGTAGGTAGTACCAGGTTGTGGTTTAAGATCATTTACTCGAGTTGGGTCCATGTAGGTTTGAGTTCAAACCACTAAATTTACTAGCTTTCCTCATTGATAAAATGTGGATGAAAGTACTGCCTCATAGAATTTGTATGTGTGTGTGTATATCATAAATAGTAAACTTTCAATATTTGTTATTGTTACTGTGTTGTCATTAAATATATATTCCCATCCGTGAAATGATGTTTCCATATTTAAGGGTATGACATTTTTGATTCATTAGAAAATTCATTTGACTCTTTAATGAGTCTTGACATCTTTGAGATAGACTGGAATTTAGAAAACATCCAGTCAAACTTTTCACATTATTGGAATCCAGCCAAGCATGAACACTTCTAAGGATGAGAATTCCTTTTCTCTGTTGGCCTCTTTCCCACTCTTAAAGGAACCATATGACTAGTCTAATAGGAAAGGCTTTCTTTGATTAAGCAGAATCACCTTCCTGAAACTTTACCCTTAAAAGAAGCCAGATTTGCTCTCCAAATTATTTAGAAAAATACACTTTCCTAGAGAACAATCATTTGTGTATTTGAAGACATTGATATGTCTACTTTGCTTTTCTCTACCAAGAGAAATTCTCTACATCTTCAAATGCAGCCTAGCATTACCGGCTCATAAGTATACTTTTGACTACAATAACAGTTTTACTTTCTTTTTTATAAACTGCTGCTAAATTGTAGTATTCTGAACTACTATAATTGATTTCCTGTTTTTTTCTAATTTCAGGGCTTTGCATATATTTCCATGAGTCTCTACCATGAAGGGTTTAGCTAATGGTTGATAGTAGAAAACTCACCTAATTTGATAAGAGGTTACATACCAAAAAAAGGAAATATGTCAATGTTTACAACTAAATTTACTGGAACACATATATTTCTGTTACATGTGTTTTCTAAGATTTCTTTAGAAACGTCTTTGTTCTTTTTCAAAAGTTAAGAAAGTAAATAAAATACTGTTTAAATATAACAAATTTGAATTTTGAGTCCTGTGCTAACTTAAGGTGCTTTGTGACTGCTGTAGACTCAGCCTGGTTTCATGCCTGTTTACAACGTGGCATCAGCTTCCCTTCTCAGCATATCTCTCAGCATTTTCCAGCTATATTAGAAGTGCAGTTCTAGAAAATTTCATTTTTCTTCCTTTTCTTCAAGTCTTTCCTTTTTCTTGATAGCCCTTGCCAATAAATTCACCTGGTAAACTCCTACTCACTCTTTAGGACCATACCCATATATGACTTCCAAAAAGTCTTCAGAAACTTCCCCAAGACAATTATTGCTCCCTGTTCACTCTCTAACAGACTTCCATTGTGCCAATTCCCAGTGCCTTGCTTGATTGAAAGTGAATAAAATCCTGATTTAATAAAGAAGGCATACAGGAAATGTACTGACACAATACTTAGGGAGGGTTAAAATAATACAACCACATAAAAGATAGAATGACAGCTCAGGTTCTAGAAGATCCAAGTCCTACTTCCAAGACTCTCTTTACCTGACTTGTCTCACTTTACTCTGTTAGCTTTCTCCTGTCTTACCTCAAAGTGACTTTCTCATATTGAGAAATACAGCTCTTGATAGTATTAGGTTGGTGCAAAAGTAATTTTTGTCATTACTTTTAATGGCAAAAACTGCAAATACTTTTGCACCAACTTAATATCTAAACTTTAAATTTCTCACCATGTGCTAACAGGGAAAAAGAATGACCCTTTTGCTCAGAACCAGTTTGAGAAATACCGGGGAAATACTATATTGTGTGGCCAGAGGGGCAAAATACTGATTAGCTTGGCTTAATCACCATCACTGAGCTATGATGGTACTATAGATGGAGAATCAGAGTTATCTAAAAGAAAAAAAAGTGGCATCTAATGAAGACATCTGGATGTCAGGGCATGTGGAGGTGCAGTTTTTGAGAGAGGGTGATCATAAAAGGTGTGCCAAAAATTCCATAAATGCTCATTTTTACCTATTTATTTACATCTGTTTTGCTAACTAGGCTGTGAAATACTTTAAGGCAATGCCTATACCTTAAGACAACGACCCTGCCTTTATTTTCCAGGGACTAAAAATGCATTAGGTCTAAAACTTAATAGACCTCAATAGATATTAATATTTTTTAAACAACTGATATGATCTGGCTCTGTGTCCCCATCCAAATTTTATCTTGAATTGTAATCCAAATTGTAATTCCCACATGTTGGGGGAGGGACCTTGTGGGAGGTGAATATATCATGGGGGCAGTGCCCCCATGATGTGCTCATGACAGTGAGTGAGTTCTCATGAGATCTGATGGTTTTATAAGGGGCATTCCCCACCTTTGCTCTGCACTTCTCTCTCCTGCAGCCATGTGAAGAAGGATGTGTTTGCTTCCCCTTCTGCCATGATTGTAAGTTTCCTGAGGCCTCCCCAGGCATGCTGAATTGTGAGTCAATTAAACCTCTTTCCTTGATAAATTATCCAGTCTCAGGCAGTTCTTTATAGCAGTGTGAGAACAAACTAATACAATAACATATGTGTTTAGTAACATACTTATGAATAATTTGTGTTAGGAAACTTATACTTTTATTGTTAGTATAATCTTCAGGGTGTTCAGAACTTTGAACAGTCAATCTTTACAGTTAAATCTAGGAACAAAAAATAAATCAAATATTTTAATAATTGATTTCATAAGAAAAAAGTAGGGAGAAATATTTACATATATGACCAATTTAATGATTTGCATTTGTCTCCAAAGTCAACTTTGAATTTAATAACCAGGCTTTTACTTTCAGTTATAAAGCGATGTGATAAATCTTTTCAGTAATGTTTTTAGATTATATTCATACTCTTTGAATGTATGAATAACTAGCTTGGTGGCTAGTTTAGTAGACTGATACGACTTTTAAAACAATTTGCACCTATGTTTCTGATAGTATGTCTCTTTTGTATTCTTTCATGACCCAATGAATATTCTGAAGATTCAAATGCTGTTTTTGGTGGATTTGCCTCCTGCAGGAGGGTGCACACTCAGACCACTCTTCTGTCTTATATCATCCAGATTGCCCAATTCATCACTGACGTCCTCTGTGGTGTGTATGTCTAAATAATGGCATTTGGTTTTTCTGTGCCTAACTGCTCTGGTTTTTCCAGCTCTAGGAAATGTAGTTTCTTGCTTTATCTCCTGTTTACTTGGGGATCTGTGTTTCCGGAGCTGTAGGCATGTGGGACTGTTACAGCATCTTCCTGCTTGGGAAGCACCTTCACTTTTAGAAGGACACTTGCATCTCTTCCCAGCAGTTGAAGAAAGCTTCATGTATTGGACTGTGGTTGAAGATGGCCTCCCATAGTCTGATTCATTGCCATGGGCATGCTTTTCTTTTGAGGGCTCACAGCATATATTCTGGGTGAAGTGTTCACTTCTGTGACTTCCTCTCAGAGAGAGATTACTTGATTCTCTGCTTACCAATCTCTTTCTAGATCCAACACACCAGGATTTGGATCTGTGAGTATTGGACCTTGATCGTCTTTGGATTCTTCTCCTGGAGTGTGAACCAATTTCTACAAATTGGGAGGGTTGTCTACACTTCATCCTCTTTTTTCTGAAAGAACTCAGTTTCCTGTCATCTCTCTTAGGAGAAAAGGCATTTTCTGAAATGCAACTCCAAGATGGGTCTCTCTCTCTCTCTGGATTTGCAACTTTTCAAGGATCTTTCTCTGGACAATCTTTGAAAGGTCTTTGGTGAAGAATCTGAGTATTTGTTATTTTCTTCTTCTTTTTTCTGAAAGTTTATCTTCTGGCCAAGGCTCAAACCCTTTCTTTCTCTTAAACTATATTTCTGTGGTTGCACCTGATTAGAAATTGCTGGGATACTGAAGGTGTGTGCAGTTGTGTCACCCTTTCCCAGATCGTGGACATGATCAGGAAACAACTTTATCCCTTCTGTCTTTTTCTCTTGAACTTTTTTTTTGCAATTCAGTAAGCCTGGGCACCTTTCCCTTGGAGTAGCCCACTTCTGGAGTATATTATTCATAGAAATGATGCTTTTGTGGTCACCTGATTCTGCTTTGTCGTCGATTCCACCACAGGTTTTGCTTACTGTTTTATCACAGACTGGTGGGATTTCAGATTTCTTCAAGGAAGGGTTACCATTTGGAAACTGTTTCAAGCCTGACACGGGCCTCTCCTCTTTATTCCATTGACCCTGGGTATTTTTAGACTGCTTTGTATTATGTTGAGATATCAGTAGAGTGTGATCCTTAGGCAGAGGTGAAACAGGAGCTGATACAAGGGGCTTCTTGTTTACACATGGTGAAGCAGGAGAGCATTGATAGATGGCTCACTGGTCATAGGTCTCCATGTTGTAAGGTGAATGAACAAAACTAATAAACTCATGTAGGAAATGGTGTGTGTGTTGTAAGAGATAAGGTTCCAGGAGGTGAGTGAAGGACTCACTCACTGTCCAAGTCACATTCTGTCATGTGATGGAGGATGGTCGTTAGGATGTTCTTCACTGTGTAGCCATAATCTCCAAAAACAGCTGTTAGTTCCCGTGTCAGCCAGGGAACCAGCAGGTGTAGGCAACCAGGGTTTCTTTTAAAATAATTAGCTGTAAAGTGCTTTTGAGGTTTATAGCCTCGAATATGCGTCACCCAAATTCCAGAATAATACAGAGCTCTTCTGGGCTTCATAACCACCTGATCTCTAAAGTAGCTCAGGGACATGGAGTCTGGTTGGAACTTCCCACTATCCCCAAACTCCCTCAGTAACTCATGGATAGTCCACTCTCTCAATGGCTTGATTTTCCTTTTGATATCCTCAAGGCTCAAAATTAGATGATCGTTTTGAGAAGACTCCACATAGCTTTCCTCGTCTGAGGGAAGAACTGCTGAATCTTTGTTACCACTCTCTGTCTTGGTGGGACAACACTGAGAAGGAAAGCACTGCATGCTAGAAGAAAGCATGGATTTCTTCCTTGATCTTGAATGTAAAGAGCCATTACCACTCTCGTTGGAACAGGGGTTCCAATCAGACTCATTCTGAGGACCCTCCCAACAATTAGGACACTCACAGTCAGATGAGAGATCTAATGACATTGCTGTTATATTGGATTATATTTCACAGTTGAATATGAGAAAAATTGGCTCAAATCAATTCCTCACTTGCCATGAAAAATGTCTTTTAAAAGCACTGCATTCATGTTTTCATAATACATTTTATCTCCATGGAATAAATGCTAGAATAAAGTTAAGAAACAAACTATTCCTCAGAGTAATAATAATATGCTCATAAAACCCAATGTAGATAAGGCAATGGGGATACAGGCATAGATTTTAATTTCTGTCTCAAATTAGTTGTTGCAAACTCTGAACAGCAAATTAGAAATAAACATCAAAATTTAAATACCATATTATTTGACCTAGCAATTCTAATTCTATAAATTTAATCTAGCTGTTGGAACCATAAATATATGTAACTTATATATATATGTGTGTGTGTGTATATATATATATATATATATATATATATAGACTTTGTTTTTGTAATAACAAGAAACTGAAAACAACTTAAATATCCATCAGTAGGGGACTTGTTAAATAAATGATATTTCATTCATATTATTTAATATTATGCAGCCATTCAAAACATGAGGCAAAGTACATGTTAATATAAGAAGATTGCTGAATACATTTTTTTCTTTTTTTTATTATACTTTAAGTTTTAGGGTACATGTGCACAATGTGCAGGTTTGTTACATATGTATACATGTGCCATGTTGGTGTGCTGCACCCATTAACTCGTCATTTAGCATTAGGTATATCTCCTAATGCTATTACATTTTTAAGTGAAAAAGTTTATATAGAAGTATGAAAGACTGTTATAAACTCTTAAACAGTAAGCATTAATTTCTGTTAGTATTGTGAACTCGAAACATGAAAAATTTTTCTATTAGGAATAACAAAATAATGCTAGCTATAATAATTATGTATATACACACACACACATATATGTGAGTGTGTGTGTGCGTGCATGTACATTAAAGAACCAGAGATAAATAGGAATCCAGAAAAGGAAGTGAGTTCTAATACTGCTAGTTACCCATATCTGGTGTTCTTGAGCTTTAATTCCGATAGAACTGATAGTTGTAGATGATCAGAGACAAAGAATGGACTCTGTTGAGGGATAAATATTTAATAGGAAACCCCTCCCTAAATCTGTGTATCCAAATGTTTACAGCCTCACAAAAAGGCGAATTTGAAAAAAAAAAAACCACCCCACAAAAGAGTCAACAAGAAATCTTAGAACAGCTGTAACTAGAAACAAGTAAGTGTGTTTGCAGACTAAATTTAAACAATCAGTTTTCTTAAAAATCTCAAGGGGATAATTTATTTTGAGTTCCATACTGATCCCAGGCAACTGGTATAGGCAAACCAAAATTTTCTCTGGAGGAATGCAGCTTAAACCCAGGTCTCCTGACACATTTCCCATAAATTAGTTCACAATCAAAAATCACCACCAACAAAAAAAAATTGGTCATCATATGCATTAGTCCACAGAAATAACAGAGAGCAAATTTGGCTCCTAAAAGAATTGCAAAATGATACACTGAATATGTTCAAACAAATAAAGGTGTTTTGAAAGTGTTATCAAAAGAGTGTATAAAACATGACATAAGGGATTTCAAACATAACCAGATAGGATTTCAAGAAATAAAAATATAAATATTGAAATTTTAAAATGAATGGATGAAATAAACACAAAATAGACATAGATGAAGAGAGTTATTAGTGTATTAAGATGCAGACGTGAAAGAATGCATAGAATGCATCACAGAGAGAAAAAGAGATGGAAATTTGGAAGATAAAGACGACTTTTAATACAGACTGTTTAAGATTTTTAGGAAATAATAGAGAAAATGAAGGAAAGATGATATTCAAACAGATCTATTTAACAGCTTTCTGGAAAGTGTAAAATATGTAAATCATCAGTTTCAGATTATGATAAATTCCAAGTATAATAACTAAAAAGAAATCCCCTCTAAAATAGATCAAAGTAAAACTGTTGTACACCAAAGATGAAGTGACTGCCCAGTTGTAATCATATAAATCAAACAAAAAAAGAATATATCTCCAAAGTACTGATTAAAGCAAACTTATCTTCCTGGAAATATATATCCAATGAAAGTGCCTTTCACGGATTAGGTCAAAATTGGAATTTTGAGAGAAAGACATTTGTGAGAAACTAAACCCCAAAAAAGTTAAAGACCAACCAACCCTTTCTAAAAGAACATATGAAAGATGTAGTTCAGAAGGAAAATTATACAAAAATGACTACGGAAGGAATTGATGAGATGAAATACAAAATGATAAACAAAAATGGTAAACATATGGATCAATCTAAGCAAGACATATAAAACAATATTATAAATGTCTATATTGTGGGATTAAAACAAAAATAAAGCTCTAATATGAAAAAAATAAAAGTTGGAAGGTGAGTAATTGAACTCAAAACATTTTAAAGTTTTTGTTTTATTATGAAGAAAGCTTAAGATATGTATTAAATTTAGACACTAAAATACGTACATTAAAATGTCTACAATAACCACTAAAATAATAGAAATGGGCTATATTCAAACTTGTAATAAGGAGAGACAGTGGAATTAAAGAGGAAAACATCAATGAAATTCAATATAAAAATAAAATAAGCAAATTGAATAATGAATAAAATAGAATTTCATATGTAAATTTTAAAATAATAAATGTAAAATTTAAATGGACATTCTTATGGGGCAAAACAATTTGTAAAGAAAGCAATGGAAATGACGAACCCTGAAATGAAGACAGTGTTTCCCACCAGGTGTTAGGGAGATAAATGCCATCAAGAAGAGAAATGCAGAGGTCTTCAAAGGTGGTAGATGTGTTCTATTCCTTAGCCAAGGGGGTGGGTATTATGCATTACTTCATTGTTACTATTTAAAACTTATATATGTTACAAATCTTTTATATTATTTAATATTTAATTACATTTTTAATTCAAGAAGGATATACACAGCATAAGTTTGAGTATACACAGACAATTTCCGGACGGCTATACAAAAGATGCCAATATAGATATAGGTGGTTGAATTTGATGTAAGGACAGGAGAACAAAGCTTACAAATAGTTTTCAACTTATACTCACAATATAATTTTTAAAACCATTCACACGTATTTTTTTCCTAATTAAAAAACTAGCTAAAAATAAAATCATATATCACATAAAATACATCTTGAAATCTTAGTCTACACATTTTGAGCATTTTGGGCTGGCATGTTTGATGAAAAATTGCTCACATTTTTATATAATTAATATTTTTCATTTAGTCTGACTTCTCATTATCTGTGACATTTTTCCACGATGGAATCTACTTCTAGTTTTTTATTTTTATTTTTATTTTTTGAGACGGAGTCTCACTCTTTCACCTAGGCTGGAGTGCAGTGGCACCATCTTGGCTCACTGCATCCCCTGCCTCCCAGGTTCAAACGATTCTCCTGCCTCTACCTCATGAGTAGCTGGGATTATAGGCGCCTGCCACCATGCCTGGCTAATTTTTGTATTTTTAGTAGAGACAGGGTTTCACCATGTTGGCCAGGCTGTTCTCGAACTCCTGACCTCAAGTGATCTGCCTGCCTCGGCCTTCCAAAGTGCTGAGATCACAGGTGTGAGCCACCACACCTGGAAAACTTCTAGTTTTTAAACTCATAGAATACTAGAGTTGGAAAGAACTTCAGAGATCATATTGTGTAGTAGTTTTCAAGGCTTTTGAAGGCAAAGAACTCTTGTAATAAAATCATACTGTGGGACATGTTAAACATAACTCAGTCCTATCTCTAGCCCCCAACTTCCTCAGCACTGCCCACCTCACCCCATGCATGGTTCTCCAATACAGCTCCACTAAATTATTAGGGTCGCCGTGGAGTTTAGGTTTACAAAACTCTTGTCTACTTCACATCTAACTAGTGCAGAAATCTCTTATATAACCCCATGGCAGATTGTTACCTGGTTTCTGTTCCAATTCTTCCTCACAACTTTAGGTATTCTTAGACATGGTTCATTCCATTTCACTGCAGCTTGGTCTGGGGAGAGAGAAGTTTTCCTTGCTGCTAGCTAAAAATCTCTTGTTATATAACTTCAACTTACTAGCCCAAACGGTGTCCTGGCTCTAATTTCTCATTCTTCTCCCTAGCCACACTAATCCCTTCCACCAAACTATGAGAGCCTCTCACATGTGAAGGCAGTTACTTTATGGCCCCACACAACACAACCCTCTGACCCTAGCAACTGGGGTCTCTGTCCTGGCCTCCTCAGTTTGGAACTACCTTAGGACCTCTTCCATCTGTGCCCTTTCACAGAGGGGAGGAGCTGATGAAACCAAAAGTTTAGGCTATCTGTACTACCTCTTCCCCATAGATGGTCTTTCTGTTTTCTAGAACTCCTAAATTTCTTGCCTAAACAGTCCTTCTACAGCCTGCACTAACCACATTCTAGGTCAATCCTCAAGGGCAGACCACATGGCCAACATATACAAACCTAGACTAGAGAGGTGGACATGAGGTAAGTGGATGGAATTTGTCAATGGAGACTGGAGTGCAAGAAGCTACTTATGATGCTAGATATAAAAGGGACAGGATGCAGATAATGAGGTTTTCCATTTGTACTTTTACCTCACCCCCCACAAATATTAAGAGCAAGCCTACTCCCAAAACTTTTATTTTTCCAATATTTTCATTTCTACTGCCTTCAAGTTCATTTTTATGATAGCTAATCCAATTCCTGCTAATAATAGGTTGCCAAATTAAAAATAGCCTGTGTCTAGATCCCTCCAAGTTAAACAGTTTTAGTGAATTATTAATTTTTAAGCAAATATAGCCAAGCTGATTGCTTAACTTCCATCCCTTCCGTTAACGTTTCAAGCCATCCTTTCCAAAGGTAATGCTTTCACCAAGTCTTCATTCACTTTGAAAGTAAAAATGACAGAAATTACATTATTTGGCAAATTCACCTCATGGAGGATTTGGAGGTATCCACGGTGATTTGAGCCTCAGCTTGCTGGATTAATTTGGTTGTAGTGGATCACCTCTGTTTTGTTTCCCTTAGAGAGAGAATTTAGAACACAGGGCAAGTTCTGCTATGGTCTAGGCAAAGAGAGAGCTCTAAGATTTCCATGAAGCTTGGCATATTTTGTTTCCCAGCACTGTCCCAAGTGCCTTTAAGATGCAATCCTGAATAAAATGGGATTCAAATCCATGACTTAGAGGTTGCCAGAACTCTTTGTTTTAGTAGACCAATCAGAGCCAATGTTCTAACAAGTAGTCTGATTCAGAAGACAGCAACAGTGCTTGGTGGAATATCACTTTTCCTGATGAATGAATTCTCCAAAGTAAAAGTCGCTGGTGTCCTATTAATATTTGAATTCAAATTATTTAATAAGAAAATTGTCACTTTCTCTTTAAATGAAAGATACGAATAAACCTGTTAGCATGTAAGCGAGGTGGGTTAATCAACATCTTGGCTGTTTGTGTACCAACATTTTGGACTCAATGATACAAATTTGTTGATTATTTTTTCAGGGGCTTTACTCATCCATGGCTAAGTACCAGTTAATACAAAAAACACAATTGGAAGGTCACTCAAAATAGAACATTTTTCTTTTCTGTTGCTTTTATGACTGATAAGCTCCCTTGAAGTTTAGTCATGCTTACCCAAGTTATTCAACCTCAGATCCAGAACAAAACCAATTTAGCTCACAGGATATTTGGAGGGATTATATGAGCTACTCTGTGTTAGTGCTTGGCATCTAACAACAGTTCAATAGAACAGACATTTTAATGTTATTTTTAGTGTGCTTCATTGAGAATGCCCAAGACAGTACATCATCTTTTATAAAAATTGTGGTTCGTGTGATTTTTTTTAACCCAAAATTGATACCAATTCTGCTACCCCTGTAGCTTTTACGCAAAATAGAACCACATATCTTCATACCTATGTCAGCAGTATGTAGGGGAAAGAACAGTACAGAAATGAGTTTTTGTTCTAGCAGTACCCCCAGCACATACACGTATGCTCCCTGAATCTCAGCTTACTTATCTGTGAAATGAAGCTTATAGAAAGGTTCAGGCCAGGCGCAGTGGCTCACGCCTATAATCCCAGCACTTTGGGAGGCCAAGGCGGGTGGATCACGAGGTCAGGATTTCGAGACCAGCCTGGCCAAGATAGTGAAACCCCATCTCTACTTAAAAAAAAAAATTACTGCATGTTGGTGGGCGCCTGTAGTCCTAGCTACTCAGGAGGCTGAGGCAGGGAATTGCTTGAACCCAGGAGGCAGAGGTTGCAGTGAGCCGAGACCTCGCCACTGCACTCCAGCCTGGGTGACAGAGTGAGACTCCGTCTCAAAAAAAAAACAGAAAAATTCAAACAAGATAATAAGTGGTAAAAATACTCTGTAAAATACAATACTCATTAGTAATAAAGTGCACTCAGGAAATAGTCCCCCGTAGACAGTGCCTAGCACAGTAAAAAATACTCAGTAAATATCTGTCGAAGAAAGAAGTGGGTAGGGAGGGAGCCAAGATGACCAAATAGGAACAGCTCTGGTCTACAGCTCCCAGCGTGAGCGACGCAGAAGACGGGTGATTTCTGCATTTCCATCTGAGGTACCCAGTTTATCTCACTAGGGAGTGCCAGACAGTGGGTGCAGGACAGTGGGTGCAGTGCACCATGCACGAGCCAAAGCAGGGTGAGACATTACCTCACTCGGGAAGTGCAAGGGGTCAGGGAGTTCCCTTTCCTTGTCAAAGAAAGGGATGACACAGGGCACCTGGAAATTCAGGTCACTCCCACCCTAATACTGTGCTTTTCCGATGGGCTTAAAAAACAGCACACCAGGAGATTATATCCTGCACCTGGCTCAGAGGGTCCTACGCCCACGGAGTCTCGCTGATTGCTAGCACAGCAGTCTGAGATCAAACTGCAAGGCGGCAGTGAGGCTAGGGGAAGGGCGCCCACCGTTGTCCAGGCTTGCTTATGTAAACAAAGCAGCCAGGAAGCTCGAACTGGGTGGAGCCCACCATAGCTCAAGGAGGCCTGCCTGCATCTGTAGGCTCCACCTCTGGGGTCAGGGCACAGACAAACAAAAAGTCAGCAGTAACCTCTGCAGACTTAAATGTCCCATCTGACAGCTTTGAAGAGAGTAGTGGTTCTCCCAGCACACAGCTGGAGATCTGAGAATGGGCAGACTGCCTCCTCAAGTGGGTCCCTCACCCCTGATGCCCGAGCAGCCTAACTGGGAGGCACCCCCAAGCAGGGGCAGACTGACACCTCACACGGCCAGGTACTCCTCTGAGACAAAACTTCCAGAGGAATGATCAGGCAGCAGCATACGTGGTTCATGAAAATCCGCTGTTCTGCACCCTCCACTGCTGATACCCAGGCAAACAGCGTCTGGAGTGGACCTCTAGCAAACTCCAACAGACCTGCAGCTGAGGGCCCCGTCTGTTAGAAGGAAAACTAACAAACAGAAAGGACATCCACACCAAAAACCCATCTGTACATCAACATCATCAAAGACCAAAAGTAGATAAAACCACAAAGATGGGGAAAAAACAGAGCAGAAAAACTGAAAATTCTAAAAAGCAGAGCCCCTCTCCTCCTCCAAAGGAATGCAGTTCCTCACCAGCAATGGAACAAAGCTAGATGGAGAATGACTTTGACGAGTTGAGAGAAGAAGGCTTCAGAAAATCAAACTACTCTGAGCTACAGGAAGAAATTCAAACCAAAGGCAAAGAAGATAAAAACTTTGAAAAAATTTAGACAAATATATAACTAGAATAACCAATACAGAGAAGTGCTTAAAGGAGATGATGGAGCTGAAAGCCAAGGCTCAAGAACTATGTGAAGAATGCAGAAGCCTCAGGAGCTGATGCGATCAACTGGAAGAAAGGGTATCAGTGATGGAAGATGAAATGAAGTGAGAAGGGAAGTTTAGAGAAAAAAGAATAAAAAGAAATGAACAAAGCCTCCAAGAAATATGGGACTATGTGAAAAGACCAAATCTACGTCTGATTGGTGTACCTGAAAGTGACGGGGAGAATGGAACCAAGTTGGAAAACACTCTGCAGGATATTATCCAGGAGAACTTCCCCAATCTAGCAAGGCAGGCCAACATTCAGATTCACGAAATACAGAGAACAACACAAAGATACTCCTCGAGAAGAGCAACTCCAAGACACATAATTGTCAGATTCACCAAAGTTGACATGAAGGAAAAAATGTTAAGAGCAGCCAGAGAGAAAGGTCGGGTTACCCACAAAGGGAAGCCCATCAGACTAACAGCAGATCTCTTGGCAGAAACTCTACAAGCCAGAAGAGAGCGGGGGCTGATATTCAACATTCTTAAAGAAAAGAATTTTCAACCCAGAATTTCATATCCAGCCAAACTATGCTTCATAAGTGGAGGAGAAATAAAATACTTTACAGACAAGCAAATGCTGAGAGATTTTGTCACCACCAGGCCTGCCCTAAAAGAGCTCCTGAAGGAAGCACTAAACATGGAAAGGAACAACTGGTACCAACCACTGCAAAATCATGCCAAATTGTAAAGACCATCGAGGCCAGGAAGAAACTGCATTAACTAAGCAGCAAAATAACCAGCTAACATCATAATGACATGATCAAATTCACACATAACAATATTAACTTTAAATGTAAATGGACTAAATGCTCCAATTAAAATACACAGACTAGCAAATTGGATAAAGAGTCAAGACACATCAGTGTGCTGTATTCAGGAAACCCATCTCACATTCAGAGACACATGTAGGCTCAAAATAGAAGGATGGAGGAAGATCTACCAAGCAAATGGAAAACAAAAAAAGGCAGGGGTTGCAATCCTAGTCTCTGATAAAACAGGCTTTAAACCAACAAAGATCAAAAGACACAAAGAAGGCCATTACATAATGGTAAAGGGATCAATTCAACAAGAAGAGCTAACTATCCTAAATATATATGCACCCAATACAGGAGCACCCAGATTCATAAAGGAAGTCCTGAGTGACCTACAAAGAGACTTAGACTCCCACACAATAATAATGGGAGAGTTTAACACCCCACTGTCAACATTAGACAGATCAACGAGACAGAAAGTTAACAAGGATACCCAGGAATTGAACTCAGCTCTGCACCAAGCAGACCTAATAGACATCTACAGAACTCTCCACCCCAAATCAACAGAACATACATTTTTTTCAGCACCACACCACACCTATTCCAAAATTGACCACATAGTTGGAAGTAAAGCACTCCTCAGCAAATGTAAAAGAACAGAAATTATAACAAACTGTCTTTCAGACCACAGTGCAATCAAACTAGAACTCAGGATTAAGAAACTCACTCAAAACTGCTCAACCACATGGAAACTGAAAAACCTGCTCCTGAACAACTACTGGGTACATAACGAAATGAAGGCAGAAATAAAGACGTTCTTTGAAACCAACAAGAACAAAGACACAACATACCAGAATCTCTGGGACACATTCAAAGCAGTGTGTAGAGGGAAATTTATAGCACTAAATGCCCACAAGAGAAAGCAGGAAAGATCCAAAATTGACACCCTAACATCACAATTAAAAGAACTAGAAAAGCAAGAGCAAACACATTCAAAAGCTAGCAGAAGGCAAGAAATAACTAAGATCAGAGCAGAAATGAAGGAGATAGAGACACAAAAAACCCTTAAAAAAATTAATAAATCCAGGAGCTGGTTTTTTGAAAAGATCAACAAAGTTGATAGACTGCTGCAAGACTAATAAAGAAGAAAAGAGAGAAGAATCAAATAGACGCAATAAAAAATGATAAAGCGGATATCACCACAGAAATATAATCTACCATCAGAGAATACTACAGACACCTCTATGCAAATAAACTAGAAAATCTAGAAGAAATGGATAAATTCCTCGACAAATACACCCTCCCAAGACTACACCAGGAAGAAGTTGAATCTCTGAATAGACCAATAACAGGTTCTGAAATTGTGGCAATAATCAATAGCTTACCAACCAAAAAGAGTCCAGGACCTGATGGATTCACAGCCAAATTCTACCAGAGGTACAAGGAGGAACTGGTACCATTCCTTCTGAAACTATTTCAATCAATAGAAAAAGAGGGAATCCTCCCTAACTCATTTTATGAGGCCAGCATCATCCTGATACCAAAGCCAGCCAGAGACACAACCAAAAAAGAGACTTTTAGACCAATACCCTTGATGAACATTGATGCAAAAATCCTCAATAAAATACTGGCAAACCGAATCCAGCAGCACATCAAAAAGCTTATCCACCATGATCAACTGGGCTTCATCCCTGGGATGCAGGGCTGGTTCAACATATGCAAATCAGTAAATGTAATCCAGCATATAAACAGAACCAAAGACAAAAACTACATGATTATCTGGATAGATGCAGAAAAGGCCTTTGACAAAATTCAACAATGCCTCATGCTAAAAACTCTCAATAAATTAGGTATTGATGGGACGTATCTCAAAATAATAAGAGCTATCTATGACAAACCCACAGCCAATATCATACTGAATGGGCAAAAACTGGAAGCATTCCCTTTGAAAACTGGCACAAGACAGGGATGCCCTCTCTCACCACTGCTATTCAACATAGTGTTGGAAGTTCTGGCCAGGGCAATCAGGCAGGAGAAGGAAATAAAGGGTATTCAGTTAGGAAAAGAGAAAGTCAAACTGTCCCTGTTTGCAGATGACATGATTGTATATCTAGAAAACCCCATTGTCTCAGCCCAAAATCTCCTTAAACTGATAAGCAACTTCAGCAAAGTCTCAGGATAGAAAATCAATGTACAAAAATCACAAGCATTCTTATACACCAATAACAGACAAATAGAGAGCCAAATCATGAATGAACTCCCATTCACAATTGCTTCAAAGAGAATAAAATACCTAGGAATCCAACTTACAAGGGACGTGAAGGATCTCTTCAAGGAGAACTACAAACCACTGCTCAATGAAATAAAAGAGGATACAAACAAATGGAAGAACATTCCATGCTCATGGGTTGGAAGAATCAATATTGTGAAAATGGCCATACTGCCCAAGGTAATTTATAGATTCAATGCCATCCCCATCAAGCTACCAATGACTTTCTTCACAGAATTGGAAATAACTACTTTAAAGTTCATATGGAACCAAAAAAGAGCCTGCATCACCAAGTCAATCCTAAGCCAAAAGAACAAAGCTGGAGGCATCACGCTACCTGACTTCAAACTATACTACAAGACTACAGTAACCAAACAGCATGGTACTGGTACCACAACAGAGATATAGATCAATGGAACAGAACAGAGCCCTCAGAAATGATGCCGCATATCTACAACTATCTGATCTTTGACAAACCTGACAAAAACAAGCAATGGGGAAAGGATTCCCTATTTAATAAATGATGCTGGGAAAACTGGCTAGCCATTTGTAGAAAGCTGAAACTGGATCCCTTCCTTACACCTTATACAAAAATTAATTCAAGATGGATTAAAGACTTACATGTTAGACCTAAAACCATAAAAACCCTAGAAGAAAGCCTAGGCATTACCACTCAGGACATAGGCGTGGGCAAGGACTTCATGTCTAAAACACCAAAAGCAATGGCAACAAAAGCCAAAATTGAGAAATGGGATCTAATTAAACTAAAGAGCTTCTGCACAGCAAAAGAAATTACCATCAGAGTGAACAGGCAACCTACAAAATGGGAGAAAACTTTCACAACCTACTCATCTGACAGAGGGCTAATATCCAGAATCTACAATGAACTCAAACAAATTTACAAGAAAAAAACAAACAACCCCATGAAAAAGTGGGCAAAGGACATGAACAGACACTTCTCAAAAGAAGACATTTATGCAGACAAAAAACACATGCAAAAATGCTCATCATCACTGGCCATCAGAGAAGTGCAAATCAAAACAACAATGAGATACCATCTCACACCAGTTAGAATGGCCATCATTCAAAAGTCAGGAAACAACAGGTGCTGGAGAGGATGTGGAGAAATAGGAACTCTTTTACACTGTTGGTGGGACTGTAAACTAGTTCAACCTTTGTGGAAGTCAGTGTGACGATTCTTCAGGGATCTAGAACTAGAAATACCATTTGACCCAGCCGTCCCATTACTGGGTATATACCCAAAGTATTATAAATCATGCTGCTATAAAGACACATGCACACGTATGTTTATTGCGGCACTATTTACAGTAGCAAAGACTTGGAACCAAACCAAATATGCAACAATGATAGACTGGATTAAGAAAATGTGGCACATATACACTATGGAATACTATGCAGCCATAAAAAATGATGAGTTCATGTCCTTTGTAGGGAAATGAATGAAGCTGGAAACCATCATTCTCAGCAAACTATCGCAAGGACAAAAAACCAAACACCGCATGTTCTCACTCATAGGTGGGAACCGAACAATGAGAACACATGGACACAGTAAGGGGAACATCACACACCAGGGCCTGTTGTGGGGTGGGGGACGGGGAGGGATAGCATTAGGAGATATACCTAATGCTAAATGACAAGTTAATGGGTGCAGCACACCAACATGGCACATGTATACATATGTAACAAACCTGCACACTGTGCACATGTACCCTAAAACTTAAAGCATAATAATAATAAAATAAAATAAAATAAAATAAAATAAAATAAAATAAAGAAGGAGTGGGTAGAGCTGTAAGGAGAATGAGAGGGAAAAACAAAAGAAAAATCATAAGGGAGGGACATTAAAGTTTCTCTTTTTTATTCATACATAGTAATTAATACATACTTATGGGGTACTTGTCATATTTTAATACATGCATATTATCTCTAATGATCAAATCAGAGTATTTGGGATATTCATCACCTCAAATATTATTTCTTTGTGTTGGGAACATTTCAAATCTGCTTATTTTGAAATATACAATATATTATTGTAACTTTAGTTATCCTACTGTGCTATGCAAATCCTAGAATTTATTCCTTCTAACTGCATGTTTGTAACTATTAACCAATCTCTCTTCACAAACCCCCACCCACATTCTTCCAAGCTTCTAGTAATTATTATTCTAGTCTCTATCTTCATGAAACCAATTCTTTTAGCTTCCACATATGACTGAGGACGTGTGATATTTTCTTTCTGTGCCTGGATTATTTCACTTAACATAATGATCTCTAGTTTCATCCATGTTGCTGTAAATGACAGGATTTTATTCCTTTTTTATGTCTGGGTAATATTCCATTTTGTGTATGTATACCACATTTTCTCTATCCATTCATCTGTTGATTCCTTATCTTGTCTATTGTGAGTAGTGCCACAGTAAATTTGGGAGTGCAAACTTCTTTTTTTGTATACTGATTTCCTTTTCTGTGGATGCATACCCAGCGGTGAGATTGCTGGATCACATGGTAGTTCTATTTTTAGTTTTTTGTAAAACCCCCATACTGATTTCCATAATGGCTGTACTAATTTACATTCCTACTAATAATATATGAAAGTTCCCTTTTCTCTGTATCCTCACTAGCATTTGTTATTTTTTTGACTTTTTGGTAATAGCCACTCTAACTAGGGTAAGATGATATCTCATTGTGGTTTTGATTTGCATTTCCTTGAGGATTAGTGATGTTGAGAATTTTTTTCATGTACCTGTTGGCTGAGTTCTCTTTGAGATGCTTATATTTCAGTCTGTCTCTTCATTTTTTTTCCCTCCACCACTTTCTTCCTTTCCTTTTCTTATTTTTACTTCTTCAATTCCTAAGTTCCCCAAACTATGAACCAGCTTAGAAGGGAAAGGGTTGTTGGGAGAGGGATACACTGGCATCCAAAGTGAGATATTTCCAGTGGCTTAGGAAGATCTTAAGATAACAATGACAAGATGATGCTTAATAAGCAATCTAATCAGTGATAGCCAGAGATCAGATTCTTCATTATTCCACTTGAGTCCTTAGCTAGATACTTGGAAGTCTGGCTCTTCTGGCTTTTTTAAAGTCATGTGGTTTTAGAGCAGAGTTTCCCCACCTGAGCACTATTAAGGCCAGATTATTATTTTCTATGCACAATAGATTGTTAAGTACCATCCCTATTATCTACCCACTAGATGTTTTTAGTACTTTCTCTACCCCAGTATGACAACAAAAAATATCTTCAGAGATTGTCAAATGTCCCGGCAGGAAAGAATTGCCCCGCAGTTGAAAACTACTATTCCAAAGCATAAAATTATTGTGTTTTGAGATCGTTTTCCCTACTGGAGCTGGAGCAGTTCTCCTACCACAAAGCTCTGGTACGTGAATTCATGGGAATGATCAAGTGCAAAATAGTTGAAAGAGCATGAGATTTGAAGCCAGAAAATCTAAGCTTGAATTTTGACATCTTTTATTTGTATTTGTTTTTGATAGGCAACTTAGTTAACTTCTCTGTGTTTTATTTACTTCATATGTACTAGAATATGGAAGGTCCTTCATAGCACTTACCACCAACTATGTGTCTATTTTTTTTCTCTGCCTTTATTCGAATATAAGCTTCATGAGGAAAGAAGGGTAGAGTCTTTGGTTTATATACCACTGTGTCCGCATTGCTTAGAATCAGTCAGGCATATAGGAAGGCCTCATATGTACTTGTTTAATAATTTTTCTATAAGTAGCACAAAGTCTAAATCTAGTACATAGTAGGCATCAACAACTGTACTTTCATTTGGTTCTTATTATTCATGGTAGTTATGTTCTATAATGTCACAAACACTAAATTAAGCAACTACTGAACCACTGCTCCTAGGGGAAATAGGGGTTGGGTTCCCTTGGGTCTCTGGTAACATTTTCATCAATAGAACAATATATATCTTGTTTTATCTGGGTCTGTTTGAAGAAATTATGTCTTATATATGTTGTTGATTCATTAACATTGAACTCACAGCCAGCAGCACTATAACTTATGCCTGAACTAACTTCATCAAACACATGTGTTTTCTCTGAAGGCACATTATGTATGATTTCTCTTGCACTTAGGAAAAACAGACAACATTTCAGAACTATATTTGGAGGCCATTTGAAAGAGCAAAATCTTTAACAAAAAAGCATAAAAATGCAAAAAACATGGCACTAACTTGTTATGAGAAAAACATGGGACTCAACTTCCTCTCCTCCCCCCAAACTTGAAAGTTGCTGAGAGACCACAGAGTGAGTTGGATAAGTCCAGCTTGGTGAGTAGATGAGTTTAATAGGACTTACATACAGGGCACTCCTGGATGGTGGCAGGACAGCTCTAGAGATCTGTAGCACCACCCATCTCTAAAATGCTTTCAAGCTCATTTCCTGGCTCTTTGCCTGCTGTGTTTGAGTGAGGAGACTTTCTTGATAGGTTCTCAGATATTCTCTGGGATGTTGGGTTCTCAGAAATACCTGCTTCTTGGGTGGGCACCACGGTCTTGGCTCACTGTTCAGCCTTCAGGGATAAGACAGCAGACATACGCCTTTAAATGACCTGGTGGGGGACCTGTCACACTGCATGAATAGACCATGGACAGGACACTTAATTACAGTATGAGAACTGAAACAAGAAGGCAGAATGTCACCTTGTTCTGTTTCAGCTGCGAATATGTACCCTGGTGAGTCAAATTTTTTGCCACTCTGCACATGTCCATAGATGACCATGAAAACGTCACAATTATTGATTTGGAGGTTACAAATAAATTCTGGGATGTGGACAAATTTGTAAATACAGAATCCACAAATAATAAGGATTAACTATATTTGTGGACAAAGTCAGTTTCTGCAAAAGAATACAAGAAAATTCTTACTAACTTAATTCTCAGGGAGAGCAATGAAACTTCAACCCAAACATGGTATTTTCCCCTTTTTATCTAACAACAGAATATGGCTTCTCTCACCAAGGTACCCCCTTTACCAACACACCAAAGAAAATGGACTACAACTTCCTGGGTGAATGCTTTGTTCCCATTCTATATTTCTTATGATTTCTCATTTTCCACATATTTGGGGATTTTCCAGTTATCTTATTGTTACTGATTTCTAGTTCAATTGCACTGTGGTCTGAGAGCATACATTCTTTGATCTCTATACTTTTAAATTTGTTTTTTTTTTTTTTTTTTTTTTTTTTAAGGTGTGTTTTATGGGTCAGAGTATGGTTTATCTTGTTGAATGTTCCATGTGCTCTTGAGAAGCATGTACAATCTGCTATTGTTGGGTGAAGCATCTATAAGTATCAATTAGATCAAGTTGATTGATAGTGTGGCTTAGGTCAGCCATAACCTTACTGATTTTCTGCCTGCCTGATCTATCAATTACTGAAAGAAGAGTGGTATTGAAGTTTCCAACTATAATAGTGCATTTTTCTTTTTCTCCTTGCAGTTCTATGTGTTTTTACTTTATGTAGTTTGATGCTCTGTTGTTAAATGCATATCTTATTGAAGAATTTACCCCTTTATCATTATATAATATCCCTCTTTATCTCTGATAATTTTTCTTGTTCTGCAATCTGCATTGTTTAAATTTAATATAGCTACTTCAGCTGTCTTTTGATTAGTGTTAGCATGGTATATCATTTTCCATCCTTTTACTTTTAATCTAAATATTTATACTTAAAATGGGTTTCTTGTAGAGTGTAGACTACTCTGATAGTCTCTGTCTTTTATTATTGGTATATTTAGACCCTTCACATTTAAAGTAATTATTGATATAGTTGGATTAATAGCTATCATATTTTTAACTGTTTTCTATTTATTGCATTTGTTTTTTGTTTATTTCATTTAATTAATTAACTTTTTTGGTACTTCATCAGAGTCTTGCAAACACTCCATGAGGGAAATATCTTGGATCGGTTGCCATTTAGAGATAAAGAAACCAATGTTAATAAAATATAGTGATGTAGCCAAGGTTACATACAATAAAAATGACAGCAAGAATTTGAAACTTGTGAGTGTTCTTTACATGACAAAACATTATCTATCATATACTTGGTAAACTCATCAATAAAACTCTGATAAAGCTTCCAAACCACATAAAACTGTGCCCTTATAATTTCTAAAATCTACATGCCTCCCAAGGTTTTTTCTCTCCAAAACCAGCCTAGGAACATGTTAAGAACCCAGAATGTTTGCTTTAGTTAAACCAAAACACCATAGATTAAATAAAGCCAGTGAATAACAAATTCTAACATGGTTAGCATAAGAGCAAGAGCAAAATGGAAAAATAGAATTTTTGCTTCTTCACAGAGACTGGTATTATCCATGAAAATCAAGCATACAGTTTCAGGTTGCCAGGTTTCTTAAAGAGCAAAAAAAAAATGTAGCCCTATTCTCAGCCAGGCTGTTCAGTTTTATCTTCCGGTAGACTGAGGTCATTTAAAATGAATTGTTACAACCTGGCTCCTGAATGACGATCTATTTCCCTATAAAAGTGCCTCTCCCTGCTTCCATGGGGAAGAGAGGAAAGATAAAACTGGCTTTAAGCCCAAACCATAATTTTAGTAATTACTAAACCAAGTGACTGCAGCCATAATTGAGTCATTCAAAGCCAAATGGTAACAGTAATTATTTTGTCAAATTTAAATAGAAAAGGGTTTTTTGGAGGGAACAAGTGGAGTTGAGCTAAGGAGACCTGAACTGTCAGCCACAGAGCAGGGGAACTTTTCCAAGCAGAGAGGGTCTTCCTGGCACTGTGGTTCTCTTTTGTGACTATGATAGACATTCCTTGTTACAGATTATGGCCTTGTCACACTTAAACTAATCTCTCTTTGTGTTTTCAGGCCCAGATCATTCCCCTGGGCAGGAGTCATCAATTTACATGGAGAGGCACCTAAGGAAACACAAAACCTATTTATCATACTTGCTCAGAGGGTACTAACAGCGACATCAAACCAAGCATGGATCCACATTTCAATCAGGCTACACCTCTGCGGCATCATTAATAGTGTCAAGATATATTGTTAAGAAAATAGATGCAAGATGTGAAATATGGGGGTCAGTGAATTCTACCCTCATATGACCACCTTGGTGTCCATGTGAATTCAGTATAGCTTAGATAATATCCAAACATTTTAAAGTCATCTGCTTACTTGGGAATGGGCACTTCACCATGACAGTTGATGAAACACAAGCCATATTTGGTTAGAAATACAGAAACAAGAGAGGCAGGGGTTCATATCCTTGAATCTTCTTCCGTCTAACTAACCAACTATTGTCTGTGAATCCAGTTATTAGTTTCAATACAGACAATATTTCCTACTTGCCCTTCTTAGGTTCTATCTTCCATTCAGAATGGTCAGTACTATTTCTGCTCAAAGCTGAGTTTGCCCCACTGTTTTCTAAGGAATGTACTTTTTTCCCAATGTCATAAATTTTTCAGGCTTCACTAAAGATGCAAATGACATTGCTGGTATTCTTTCATGGTCAGGGAGTTAAGTGGGAAGTAAATCTTTCAATGTCAGTGGATTCAAGGTCCTAGAGTCCCATCAATTCAAAGGGAAATGAATTGAACAGAATCAGCACTCGCTTATTTGGAATAATTTTGTGCCTTTCCCCTCCCTCAAATATTCTTTCCTTTGTTAATATTCATGTCACTTGCATATATAATAATCTAGAACAAGGCTATTAAACTATGCCTTCAGGTCAAATCTTATTTCCCTATTATGGTAAATAATGTTATATTGGAACATAGCCACATCTGTTTGTTTGTTTATTTTCTATAGCTGCTTTCCTGCTACAAGGGCAGAGTTGAGTAGCTGCTACAGAGACCATATGGCTCGCAAAGTTGAAAATATTCACAATTTGTCTCTTTGCAGAAAACACCTGCAGAACACTGATCTAGAATGTGATCAGAATTTATTTTGAATAACTTGCATGTTTTCCCTCAAAAACATCTTATTTAATGGATACTCCTATCAATTTCATACAGCAAGCTAGAACATACTAAACACAGTATATTTTGAATAGTTTTGCATGCCCTTTTCCATGAAAGGTTCTTCTTATGTTGATATGTCCTGTCGCTTTCACAAAATCATTATTTGAGTTGATGTATTTTACTCTTCTTCCTACCAAGTTTCCATTAGAATGACCTAATATATATATAACTGAACTGAATTTTAATAATACAAAACAATATAAAATCTGCTCATGATGCCAATAAAAGATAGAAATGGAGAGTTGTGACTATAATCAAGAATTAAATTAAAAATATGTGTATATCTCACTGTGGATACTACTCATCAAATTAATCACAATTAACTCTATATTAAAACTTAAAATTGTGGCCAAACTACACTGAAAGATAAGTAAATTGCCTTACAAGCTTTAATTGCCAAATCAGAAAAAAAGTGAATTAAGGAATTAATATTTTTTAAATATAAGAATTTAAGAAAAGTGCACAACAAAAATACAGAAACAAAGGTGAAATAAAAGTAAAAGCAAATGATCCTGAAATAGGAACCAAAAAGACAGGTGAATTGATAAAGCAGAGATGATATAAAACATAATTAATAAATGCGAAGATGCTGGGATACTGGCTATGAAGACACATACTCTGGAGCCCAAAAGGCTTTGGTCTGAACCTCAGCTCCACCACTTAATGGATATGTGACCTCTGATGATCTATTTCCCTTGTCGTAGAAGGTGTGCAGATAATCAGAGGCTTCTCAATGGTAATGTGCATAAAAACACAAGGTGTTAATGATAGTTACAGAGGAAAGGCAGGCAACAACCTCAAACGTTCAGGAAAGGACTTTCAAAGGAGCTAGAAATACATGCTTAAGAATGAAGAGTTGGCCAAACAAAGAAATGTGCCTGGCACCAAATTAATGTTATATTATGGGGAAAGAAATAATAATTGCAAATTTATTTGTTTAATAATAACTGCAAATTGATTTGTTTATCTGCTATTTCAGATTGTGAGCTTTTTGATAATAGAATATGTCCTACCTTTGGTGAAAGAATGAACAAACACCTTCATCTTTTTAACAAATTCACTGAGATAATTTACATGCCATAAAATTTTACCCATTTGAAGTGTATAATTCAATACATTTTAGTAAATGGACCAAGTTGCACAATGATGACCACAATTCACTTTTAGAGCATTTCTTTTTTTTTTTTTTTATTGAGACGGAGTCTCGCTCTATCGCCCAGGCTGGAGTGCAGTGGCGCAATCTTGGCTCACTGCAAGCTCCGCCTCCCGGGTTCACGCCATTCTCCTGCCTCAGCCTCTCCGAGTAGCTGGGACTATAGGCGCCCGCCACCACGCCCGGCTAATTTTTTGTATTTTTTAGTAGAGACGGGGTTTCACCGTGGTCTCGATCTCCTGACCTCGTGATCCGCCCGCCTCGGCCTCCCAAAGTGCCGGGATTACAAGCGTGAGCCACCGCGCCCGGCCTCCGTAAGCTTCCTTGTGTCCAGTTACAGTTAATCCTCATTCCTATCCCTGTTTTGTGATTGACAAAACTGACACACAGAAATTATTTGACTTTCTTGTGGCCATAGAAATGAGTGTGATAAACAGGTCTAGAACTCAAGACTACTGACATCCTTTATGTCCAAACCCACTTGACTATACTGTACAATGCTCTCTGCCATGAAATCTAACAATAATTAAATCTGAGAATCAGGCATTACACTCTCTTTTTTTTATCAGCGACAATCATATTATCATTGTTATTTCTATTTTCATAATCATTGATGAGGATTATATTATAAAATATAATATATAGCATTCATTGTTACCTACTTTAGGCATTATGCTGTATAGATTGTCTCCTTCAGAATAGAGGCTATCATACCATGTGGAGCTCCAGCCATCCCTGAGTTTCAAATGTGCTCAAAGACTCTTCTGTCAGAGCCATTTTCAATTTTAATGATTATTTGCCTAGCAGCCAACTTGGCAAACTCAGTCCAGAATCTTATAATCTATCAGTAAAATGGGTGATAAAAGAACGGACATGCATTAGAAATCCTAATCCCACGTGAGGCAGGGTTGTATGGTCAAACTTTTACCTAACACTATCAACATCTTAAAATAGACAAATGGAAACAAAAGAAAAATCAGTAAGTCTGCAGTGTGGTCGTAAGCAGCTTAGCTTCCTTTTCTCTATTAGACTTGATTTTTGTTATGTGTAGCTTTTCTCTGCTAATCAAGGAACCATTAGATATCAAAGTTCTATGAATAGTGGAATTGTTTTAATCCCAGAGTACTACCTTGATTTGCTGTGCTGTTGTCAGAGCGTGGCAAAAGTGGATTTCCCATAAATTCTCTGTGCACCAATGATGTTTTGGTTCATGCTTTGAGTAATGGACTAAATCAGCTCTCTTAACAGGCATCTGTTCATAACTCAATATAGCATGATTATTTTGTGAAAACAAGCACTTTTCAAACACTTTTGCAGAAATCTACTTAGGAAGAAGATAATGCTGGCAGATCAAAATGAGAATAAAAAGTGGATATGTAGTCCTTACATCAAGCTAATTAACAGCTTGGCAGTTCTAACATTGAAAGCATGCAATTATCACGGGCCAAAATACTGGCCATGAACATTTTTGTAATGCAGCTGGCACCAAAAGTATCATACAAATAACTTCCAGCAAAGGCTAATGGAGGCAGACACTAATGCCCCAGACCAGCTTGAAAATGGAGACTGGAACCCAAAGCAATTAGACATTTTATTATGGAAAAAGTAACTGTGGCCATTCAAGAGTGACATGATTAAGATATCCAATTGCTTCTCGAAAATAAACTGCTGCCATCTTTTATTCTGCTCCATGTGAGTTTGAACCTTCATCTTGTCAACACTGTCTAAGTATATGTGTAACATTCCTACCAGCAGTTGAGTAAGAGATGCTCAGAATGCTCTATTCACAAGGGGGCATTGCTGAAACAGATATTTTTCCTTTTTGTATACACCTAACATTTTGTGCATATACCCAGGGATCTTGTAGACTCTGAACTCCATCCATGAGGGTTCCTAATGTAATGCCTTTGGTGGGTATAAAATATACAACAGGCAATATTAAAGGATTATTGTTCAGGGAGTTTGTTTTGATGGAAAAAGAAACTGAACAAATACAGACTAATTAAAAATATATGTATTGTGTGTCTGATATGGGTTAAGTACTGTGGTAGGCACCCAGATACACAGGCAAATCAATAATCATCTTTGCCCTTGAGAGTTTCCCATTTTGGTGGGAAAGGCACATTTTTAAAGAAATAGATTCCATATAAAGTGTTAACTGTTCTGATGGCAAAATGTCCAGGATACAAAAAAGGACCAAAGTAGAACACTGGGATGAAACCTGAAGGAGCCAGTTGGTGGGGAGTTGAGTGAAGGTCTCATGGGGGTTACTCTAGATTTAATTTACTGCAGCACATATGCATACATTTCTGGGGCTTATGATATTTCAGTTTCCCCATCAGATCCTGTCACTGAGAAAGATGAACCCTGAATATCTGAGACAGGTCTCAGGTAATTTACAAAGTTTATTTTGCCAAGATTGAGAAGTTGTAACCAAGCGAGTTATAGAGAAACGCCACACTTTGAGACTAACTCAGGAGTCCTTTATTAGCCGGCGACCGAGAGATGGCTAGCGCTCAAAATTCTCTCGGCCCCAAAGAAGGGGCTAGGTTTTCTTTTATACTTTGGTTTGGAAAGGGAGGGGGAATCGAGCTGAAGCAATCTCACAGAAGTAAAAACAGGCAAAAAAGTTAAAAAGACAAATGGTTACAGGAAAACAGTTCCAGGTGCAGGGGCTTTAAATTCATCACAAGGTGATAGGTGTGGGGGCTCTGGGTGCTATCTACCGGACACAAACGCGGAGGCTTAGGGTACTATCACCCGTGCGAATTCCTGGGAACTGTGGACGTAGCTTGCCACAGTACCTTATCAGTTAATTGCACTCTTTTATGTGCTGGGAGTCAGCTTGCACAAGTTAAGTCCTTGAGGAAGGGGGTGGGTAAGGAGCCCTGATGTCTTGCAAATGAAGGAGCCAAATGGAGTCCGTCCGGCTTTCTCAGCTAAGGGAGAGTCTGTTCATATTAAAACAAAGTAAGGTATCACAGAGAACATGGACCCATGACACAGCCTCAGAAAGTCCTGGCGAAATGTGCCCTAAGGTGGCTGGGGCACAGCTTGATTTTATATATTTTAGGAAGATATGAGACATCAATCAATATGTATAAGATGTACATTGGTTCCGCCTGGAAAGGCAGGACAACTTAAGCAGGGAGGGGGCTTCCAGGTCACAGGTAGAGACATTTGAGAGACAAATGGTTGCATTCTTTTGAGATTCTGATTAGCCTTTCCAAAGGAGCCAGTTGGCTGTGCGTTCATTTTAGTGAGCAGAGGCATGACTTTGAATAGAATGGGAGGCAGGTTTGTCCTAAGCAGTTCCCAGCTTGACTTTTTCCTTTAGCTTAGTGATTTTTGGGGCCCCAAGATTTATTTTCCTTTCACATTTCCTCACTTTTATTTTTAAAATCTTTTGGAGAAATTCTGATTCTTACCGTCTCATAGAGACCACCATTCCTTTCATTTCTTTCCTCTAGGGACTCATTCCTTTGTAGGAATTATGTATGCACAAAATGATGTATAAAGTAATCTAAACATAATCTTATTGTATGCACATAAAAGCATGATTCCGAAAACGACTCCGTAATCTTCACCAGACTGCTCAAAAAGGGTCCATGGAACAAATTAGCTAAAAAAAAAAAAATGATTGAGGCCATGTTATCTTAACAACCTTGGCTCATTCACCATCCATGAAGGTCTAGAAAGAGAACTGACTTCAAATGCTGGCCCAGAACTTCCCACATGATAACAAGCAAACTACTTAATCCTGGTGAACTTTATATTTCTCATTTGTGAAATGAGAATAATAATAATAAATTGAGAGAGTTAAGGTAAATGAAGTATTAGAAGAATCATCATGTATACAAAGTAAGTACTCAATAAATGTTACTTTCCTTTCAATTTTGCTTTCTCTGTAACTATCTTAATAGCCTTTCCCAGTTGATAGAGTACCCACATCTCTACCAATTTGTTTCTTTTTGGAAATACTGCATTTTCAGTTATTTATTACTTGAAATTCATGTCAGTCTAGGAAATTTCTGTCTCATTTTCTCTTTCAACAACAAAGACAATAATATATTAGCATGCAAAGTGTCCTGGACTAGAAAACCAGTTAATGTCTCCTCTTCCCCAGCTATGAGACCTGACCATTCAAACTTCTAGATTTCCAGCTTCTGAAAAGTTACTACACTATGTACATTTTCTCATCCTTTTTATTACCAAGAGCCCTTTCTCTTACTTTTTATATAAATCAATGTTTTGAAAATTTTTATTGCCATGGACACTGTGTTATAGAATAATCATTTCCTTAAAGTTTATTGATCAAACATAAATAAATTGATCTTTTAATTAGCATGAGCTAATCACTAATGCCACATAGAATTACTATAATTTCAGGCAAAATCAAAGAAAAGTGGAAATTTATTTTCATAGGTGAATGTGTTACAAACTAGTTGGTGTTTTCTTTCTTGCTGCTCAGAAAAAAACAATACCTGGAGACAGCAGGTGTTGCAGCAAAGAAAGAATTTAATAGTTGCAAGGCAGGCGAGTGAGATACATAGGAGATATTTCTCAAATCCACCTCCCCTAGAATTTGGAGACTTGGGTTCTTAAGAATTGTTTGGTGGGCAGAGGGCTAGGAAAGGGGTTCTACTGATTGGCAGGGCTGGGGATAAAATCACAGGGATGCCAAAACTGTCTTCATGCACTAAGTCAGTTCCTGGGTAGAAGTCGCCAGTCCCAGTGGAATCGGTTCATCACAATGCAAAGTCTGAAAAATATTGTAATGACGAGTCTTAGGTTTCACAATTGGGGAAGTTAAAGCAAGCTATGAAACAATGACTGGTTACTATTTAACTATTCCTGTATCTTAACAGCATCCAGGCCACTACTATAATTTTAACCTTGTGGGCTTTTATTTGTTTTACAGAGGCAGTTTTAGTCCCTAAATAGGGAGGGCATTACCTTTGGAAAATGAGTATTATCCACCTTGGCTTAAAGTTAAACTATAAACTAAATTCCTCAGATAAACTGTGAGTTAAATGTTTCCCATAGTTAACTTGGCCTATGCACAGAAATGAGCAAAGATCATTAGCTTGTTGTTAGAAATGCAAAATGCTTGTTCCCCAGTGCCGCAAAGAAATAGCACTTGAACATAAATGTAATTTTCTCAGCAAGGCCATTTTTACTTTCTGCAGAAAGGGTACACTAACCAGCAGTCTTGCCACAAGAGTACATTGAGCAAAGGAAAAACAAACATATTTATCCCTTATGCATTTGGGTCGTCCTTACTGCTATGTTCTGCATCTGTTGGCTGGAGCTGGACCTCACAATCTACCCAATTTGCTAACAACCTAAAACTTTCCTAAATAGGTAAATGCAAGGGAGAACAAAAAAGAAGAGGAAGTTGCTTACAAAAAGTTTAAGGAAGCAGTAACATTTCCAAATAAGGAAGGGGCATAAGCTATGAGCTAAGACTTGCCTGGGCCTGTCCAGTTATGCCTGAGTAAGCCAAAGCAATTAACTGAGCTAACCTGTAAGAACTAATAGTTGATAGGAGGCTTTAGAGAAAGAAGCTATTTTTCCTAGTTTCTGATATTTTATTGTTAAACCAAGATGAGCTTTGAAGAGGAACTTTTCTACTTTCTACACTTGTGAAGTTAGAAGCAACATGAAGTAAGTTATGTTCGATTTATCTCACTGGTATAATTTTGCAAAGGCAGTTTCAAGTGAAAAATTTCATTCAGCATTTTGGTTTGTTGCAAAAAATTAATAAACTGCTCCATTCCTCTCCCACCCTCATCTCCATTACTTACTTTTTAAATTCCTAAGTGTCAGGGCACACCATAGGACTAGATCATTTCTACATTTATTTCATCTCTAAATTCTATTAAAATTCACAAACAACCCCAGGGGCATCTTATCTAATCTTTCTCTGCAATAATTTTAAATTACCCTTCAATATTCAATCATATTGGCAATGAGTGTTTTGTATTTTTCAAAGTTGTTCAGAAAAGTTAAAAACATTTTGGTTCCCATGTGTGAAACCAGAAAAACTGAGAAAGGTCCCAGTTAATTTAGAAAGTTTATTGTGCCAAGGTTGAGGACATGCCCGTGACACAGCCTCAGGAAGTCCTGATAACATGGTGCCCAAGGTGGTTGGGGTACAGCTTGATTTTATACATTTTAGGGAAACATGAGACATGGATCAATATGTGTAAGAAGTACATTGGTTTGGTCTGAAAAGGTGGGACAACCTGAAGCAAAGGCAGGAAGACTGGAAGTAGGGAGGGAGCTTCCAGGTCACAGATGGGTGAGACAAAAAGCCTTGTATTCTTTTGAGTTTCTGATTAGCCTTTCCAAAGGAGGCAATCAGATATGCACGTATCTCAGTGAGCAGAGGGACAGCTTTGAATAGAATGGGGGGCAGGTTTGCCCTAAGCAGTTTCCAGCTTGAATTTTCCTTAGTGATTTTGAGGGCCCAAGATATTTTCCTTTCAAACATATATTTTGCTTTCATTGCATTTGCTTTGCCTTTAGACCTTTAAGCTGTTGTGCCAAACAGCCAATGACCCTAATTATTGTACTTTGCCTGACTGTTTAGAGACCTACATTATTAAGGTTGTTAGTACTCACTGAGGAAATGTTATGCTTTAAATCTGTGATTTTAAAAAACTATGATTTTTTTCCAGTTTTTTTTTCCTAATGGCTGGGATAACTATAGATACATTTGATATCTCATTCCTCCCATCCAGTTTGCACTTGTGCTTAGAGAAAATCACTCTCTTAAAATGGGTATTTACTAGGCCATAATTTAAAAAAATATAAACAACACGTATTATTGTTTAGAAAAGTCCATAAACAATATGTGGTATTTTGTTTTTAAATTTTAAACAACTAGCATCATACTTCTGCTCTGTTCTTTTTCAACGTGCTTTTTTATGCTCAGTGTTGGATTTTTGAGATGCATCCACGTTGATACATATTGTTTATTTTAACTGGAATTATAATCCATTGCTTGAATGTATTCCATTTTATTCATTCTCCTAACTGATTCCTGCACCCTAGCACCTTCTGGTCCCTATGCAAAGACTCCTGGTGGGCTGCCCTATTAGTCTACTGAACAAAGCCAGAGAGGCCTGGATTCTGATCTGTACTGATATAAAGCTCAAACCAAGAACTTCACTGTTTCAAATATAAATTGTCTTATTAGTTTTAGTCCTGTCTCAGCTCATAGAGGCAAAAAAGTAAAATCTTTCATATGCATATAACACCTAGAATGTTGCTAATATATTGAGTTTACTATATTCTGTTCTTTGTAAAAGACAGGTCTGGGCAAGATTCATTAGCTGTCTATCAAAGTAATGGGAATGCAAGGGAATGAGAAGGAAGAGTGGCCAGATGCTTTTTGAAGTACAGGAATTTCTCCTGCAAGTTTTCATAGCTTGAATAAGTTTTGATATTGATTATGTAATTAAGGAATCAAATTTGTATTACTTGCATTATTCTGAAGCTACCGGCAATTATAATCCTGAAAACTTCTAGTTCTAAACTTTTCTTTACCTGAATCTTTTTTTATGTGATTTTTAATAATGGAAGATTTCTTAAAAATGCCGTTATTGGGCTGGGCATGGTGGCTCATGCTTGTAATCCTAGCACTTTGGAGGTCGAGGCAGGTAGATCACCTGAGGTCAGAAGTTTGAGATCAGCCTGGCCAACGTGGTGAAACCCTGTCTCTACAAAAAATACAAAATTAGCTGGATGTGGTGGCGTGGGCCTGTAATCCCAGCTACTCTGGAGGCTGAGGCAGGAGAATCACTTGAACCCAGGAGGCAGAGGTTGTAGTGAGCTGAGATTGCACCACTGCACTCCAGCCTGGGTAACAGAGCAAGACTCCATCTCCAAAAAAAGAAAAAAAAAAAAAAAGCCATTATTGAATCATAGCGTAGAGAAAGTATTCTGATTTTTTTGAAATAAATACTATGAATATTCTTTGAAAATACTTAATAATTTTGCCATTAAGAAGATGACTTTCTTCAAGCTGACAGCCAAATCAAGAACTCAATTCCATTTACAATAACCACAAAGAATAAAATATCTAGGAATACAGTTAACCAAGGAGTCAAGTTCTCTACAAGGAGAACCTACAAAACACTAAAAAAAAAAATCACTGATAGCACAAAGAAATTGAAAAAATCCCATGCTCATGGATTTGAAAACTCAGTATTGTGAAAATGACCATATTGCTCAAAGCAATATACAGTTCAACAAAATTCCTATTAAATTACCAATGTCAGTTTTCACAGAATTAGAAAAAACTTCCTAAAACTTTTATAGAACCAAAAAAAAAAAAAAGGGGGGCCTGAATAGCCAAAGCAATCCTGAAATAAAAAGAACAAAGCTGGAGGTATCACATTACTTGACTTCAAACTATACTACAAAGCTATAGTAACCAAAACAGCATGGTACTGGGAAAGAAACAGACACATAGATTAATGGAACAGAATAGAGACCAGAAATAAAGCCACATGCCTACAACCAACTGATCTTCAACAAGCTGACAAAAATATACCATGGAGGAATGACACCCCTATTTAATAAAGGATGCTGGGAAAATTGGATAGCCATATGCAGAAGAATGAAGCTAGACCTCTATCTCCCACCATATACAAAAATTAACTCGAGATTGAATAAAGGATTAAATGCAAGACCTGAAACTATAAAAGTCCCAAAAGAAACCTAAGGAAAACTCTTCTGGACATTGGTCTAGGCAAAGAATTTATGACCAAGTCCTCAAAATCAAATGCAGTAAAAACAAAAAAAGATAAATGGGACTTAATTAAATGAAAGAGCTTCAGTACAGCACAAGAAATAATCAAAAGTAAACACACAACCTACAAAATGAGAGAAAGTATTTGTAAACTATGCATCCAGCAAAGAAATAATATCCAGAATCTACAAGGAACTAAAACAACTCAATAAGAACAAAACAAATAATCCCATTAAAAAGTGGGCAAAAGACATGAACAGACACTTCTCAAAGGAAGATATACAAGCAGCCAACAAACATATAAAAAGCATTCAACATCACTAATCATCGGAGATGCAAATTAAAACCACAATGAGATACCATCTCACACCAGGCAGAATGGCTATTATTAAAAAGTCAGAAAGTAACAGATGTTGGTGAGAATGAGGAGAAAAGGGAATGCTTATACATTGTTGGTGGGAATGTAAATTAGTACAACCTAGATGGAAAACATTATGGAGATTTTTCAAATAACTAAAAGTAGATCTACCATTTAATCTAGCAATTCTACTACACTACTGGGGATCTACTCAAAGAAGTCACTATATCAAAAATACACTGCACTCATGTGTCTATCACTACACTGTTCACAATTGCAAAGATATGGAATCAACCTAAGTGTCCATCAATGTATGATCAGATAAAGAAAATGTCATATAGATAAACCATGGAATACTACACAGCCATGGAAAACAATGAAATCATGTCTTTTGCAGCAACATGGATGGAACTAGAGGCCATTATCCAAAGTGAAATAACCTCACAACCAAAAAATCAAATACCACATGTTCTCATCTATAAGTGGCAGCTAAACAATGAGTACACATGGAAATACAGAGGGAAATAACAGACACTGGGGATTCCAAAAGTGAGGTGGGTAGGAGGGGCTGCTGAGGGTTGAAAAATTACCTTTTTGGTAGAATGAAGCCCAAACCTCACCATTATGCAATAAATTCATGTACCAAACCTGGGCAGACAAACCCTTGAATCTATAAAAATAAAATAAATTATTAAAAAATGAAAATTTTCATATTTATTATCTCCATTTTTATTTTTCAAAATGATGTCTAGTAATAGACTCTGATTATAGGAAAATTTAAATTCAGTATTAACTCTAAAATGTTGATAGCAATTAGCCAAGCAGAGGGAACTTCTGAACTAGTGGTACAGTTACTGGGGTTGGTGAACACTGTTTATTCTCTATTGCAAATTACCAAAACAAGAAAGCCAAACCAAACAATTTCTTAAAAGTTCTCATATTACATATTTTAATTGCAAGATTAATGATACAAATGTAAGATGACACAGATCCAAATTCCAACATAAAAGCAAGACAAAAACTGCAGTCTAAAATAACAATTACCAATGCAGTTGATAGAAGTGCAAAATAAAAGAGGTACTTTCATTAATTTGTTTTGCATTTAATACAGTATGTGAGGTAACAATAACTTACTTTGTTCAACATAATTTGCATTGTTTCTAAGCCCATGAAAGTGAGTTCTTAGTCTTAGTCTTTTTCCTGTGTACTTGCTTACAGTAGTGTTTTCCTTCATTCTGAACATTTACAAGTTGACTTTTAAAGAGATTTGCTTTCCTCCAACATGCTCTGTAGAAGACATCAACCATTGTCCTAACTACTGGTCTTCTCTGGCATAGCAGTCCTTTCTCATGTATACTTGTTATAATGGGGAGATGGCTTTAAATAATTTGAGGCAGGAAGAGCCATTTCCAGCTTGTAGCCAGAGCTGAAATGAAATCTCTCATCATAAAGTATACCCAAGATTTGCTATGTAGCACCATTAAGTGTTACCTTCACATGAATCCCAGAGCAATAGTCTCAGAAATATATCTACAAACATATCTTCCTGCTCAGTCCTAATGGAACCATGCAGAACAGACTCCCAAACTTTCTGTGAGCTCTACTGGCTTACTCAAAGTCTCCAACCCTATTTCACCTTAGAGGACTGGGAGGCTTGAAAGAATGTTATTTGTCTTTCTATCTATCCTATGACTCTACCTCCCAGTGTCACTAGTACCTGTCAAAATGCTTCTAGCCTTTCACCTCCCTGCCACCACCATTAGATATATAAAATAATGATCAGGAATGCACTGGGAAAGGGCTCCTTTTAATAATAAATACCAATCTAGATGTAATTGCTTAAGGATTTGATGTCCAATTTTAATCTAAAAAATTATTTATAGTTAATAAATAATATTTATGTTTTAATATTTTAAAAAATATACATTTTCTAATGTCGAAACCCAATGTCTATAGTTTTTCAATATGTAAATAGAAAAATATTACCTAAAAGAAATCCTACACCTTGAATTTATGTCCTAAGGGCTTTCTTTACCATTAAGGGTGAATATTGACAACAGAATAACATCCTTGCTTTATTATAAAATTCACAAATTATAAAAGGTTCTAGCCAGACATTCAACCATTTGAGTAATAGTTGAACTCATCACTGAAAAACTTGCCTCATTGTAAAAATAGGGCAAAAAGGCAGAAAATGATTATTTTTACTTTTTCATAGCAAGAAAACATGGATGTTGGAAAAAATAGAAGTTAAAGAGTGGAGGGGAAAGCAAAAGGGGGAAAGGGGAATAGAGTGCCAAATATATAAAAAGAAAGTTCTATGTGGATGATAACATAAGAAAGTTTATTAATTTGATGTGAGCCTAGAAAAGAGAATATCAGTGAGAAAGGGGTATATTGTTTTGAAGAAGGCAGTGACACAATATATGTACATGTGACTATCAAATCTAAACATACATATACCCTGTGACACAGAAATTCTACCCCTGGATAAATATCCAGCACAATAAGGCTTGTACAAGAATGTTCATAACAGTTTTGTTTATAATAGGCAAAAACTGGAAACCATCCAAATATCCATCAACAATAGGTAAATTGATTCAGGTATACCCAGACAATGGACTATTACACAGCAATAAAAAAGAATGAACTACTAATACATGCAATAACACTAATTAATCTCACAGATGTGATGAGTGAATGAAGTCAGACACCAAAAGTTCTTTGGTGTATGGTTGCATTTACACATTCAAAAGCCAGAAAACTCATCTACAGTAATAGTGGTCAGAGTAGTGGTTACCTTTGAGGGGTACTGACTGGGAAGAGCATGAGGATACTTCTGAGATACTGGAAATATTCAAAATCTTGATGTGAATGGTGGTTATGAGGTTGTTTATATATGTAAAAATTAATATTGCTATGTACCAAAGATTTTTGCCCTTAACTGTAGGTTATATATCAATAAATAATTATAATATGAATATGCTACTTAAAAGGCAAATGACTCCAAACACAGAAGATGGTATTCAAAATATCTGCTTACCAGTATATCCTGAACCTTGTCCCATCAGAAGGCTCAACCAAACAAAATGTCTGCCATGAGTCAACTGCTCTCCAGAACAGACAGAAATTCCAGCCAGAAGAGACAGCAATTCTAGCTGTAGAAACTCTTCTTCACAAGGTTGCTTAGTTCATACTCCACTGACAATTTCCTC